>NC_091550.1:38611588-38614088 GCF_042767895.1 Penaeus vannamei | reverse complement strand
TGTGCATGTGTGTGTTGACTTTGCATGTGAGAAAAAGAGATATATGTATATTTCTCTGTCAGTTTGTTTATCTGTCTCTCTATTAATCAATCAGTCTATCTGTCTATCTACATCAATTTATATGTACAGAGAGAGAGACGGAGTGACAAGGGGGAGGGAAACATACACACATACAGACATAGGGAAAATAAGAGAGAGAGAGAGAGAGAGAGAGAGAGAGAGAGAGAGAGAGAGAGAGAGAGAGAGAGAGAGAGAGAGAGAGAGAGAGAGAGAGAGAGAGAGAGAGAGAGAGAGAGAGAGAGAGAGAGAGAGAAAGAGAGAGAGAGATAAACAGATAGAGAGATAGATAGATTAATAGACAGACAACTATATATAGATTTACAAACAGATAGACAGATAAAGAGACACAACACAGAGTCAGGCAAGGATAAAACAGAGAGATAAAAGGAAAGAGAAAGTGAAATAAAAGACTAACGAAATTAAAAACAAAGGAAAAAAGTAACAAACATTTATATACCATACATACATACATACATACATACATACATACATACATATATATATATATATATATATATATATATATATATATATATATATATATATATATATATATATATATATAATCACACTCCTTCCATAATTCCTGCATACCTTTGAGACGAAGGAATTAAATCCGAAGTTCCAGCATTAAATATTTATTTCCGGAACTCGGACTTGGCAACCTGACTGATTAAATTTCAAATATCTGACGGAACCGAATGATACTCGGTTGAATAATTTAAAACGGGGATTTTCTGTCGCCTAGCTCTTCATTTTCGTATTAGTGATGTTTTCATATTAATTGTTTCATGGTGTCCGTTTTTATACTTAATTACCGTACTTATAGGCTTTATTATATAAATTACGTAAATACCTTTATATTTTTGTTGTCTTTATCCGTGTGTTTACAACATGCTTGCTTTCATTAATTGTCATGCTTTAATTCTTAAATATTTATCGTAATCGTTGTGGCTAATTTCGATCATACTTTTTGTGTTTAATATCGATCATGTTGTTCTACTAATTTATGTATTTTTGTTGTATTTCTTCACTTTGTATTTGCTGATGATTTTTATCTTTTAATCCAAAGGCAAATACATATTACGTCTGCAAATGCGAAACAGCTTTCCCAGTAGGAAAATAAAGATTTATACTTTGGTTACACTGACAAATACAGATACCCACAAGTTATTTTGAGTTCTTTTCTTTGTATTTTCTTTCCAAAGCTACTTCCCCCTCCCCAACGACACACAACCCCCCTACCCCCATATCCTTCAGCACTCGGCAAAGACTCTCTTGCAACTTCACAAAAATTGCCTGATTGCACAGCTCTCCGACGGCGCACTTGATCAGAAAGTTTGAATGGATTTCTCCTCCATCTTCTTTTATGTACAGTAAGCTGACAAGAAGTTAAAAGTGCTGTCACCGATAGCTTTTGAAGCAAAGATTGGGATCCTGTGTAAGGTACAATGATTGGAATCTTTCGTGTGACCGAAAGATTGGGCTCCTCTGAAAGGTTTCAAAGTGTTCTTCACTATAATATCCAAAAGTTAGCACCCGCTGTTGGGTTAAAGGGTTAGATAAGCAAAGGTACCATAAAATGGGTGTTGTGGGAATACGTAGGGTTGTCGTGTGGTGTAAAGCAGCAAAATCGTTACATAGATATAGTTTAGTCTATATCAGTCGTGCAAACATTTTCGCCTATTGTGCCCTTTATTACCTTCTTGTACTGTTACGTAACCCCCCCCCCCTCGTCCACCGTGACTAAACAAAATGTTTTATTTTGGATAATGCAAATAATATACTGGTTATGAAAAGACTGCATTGCAGGAGTGTTGGTCAATAAATTCGAATTTAATACACGAATAAGAGAGATGATTCAGAGAACATGAGATGTTTATGTGTGTGTGTGCGTGTGCGTGTGCGTGCGCGTGTGCGTGTGTGTGTGTGTGTGTGTTTTCCTATGATCTATGTTGCGTACCCCCAAGGGACGCAGACCCTAATTTGGACATCACTGGTCTATATATCAGTATGCTACAAAAGAGGTTTCATGATTTTATAGTATTTTCTCTTTGTTATGCCTGTCTTCCCTAGTTATCAATATTCGTAATACATCGTCTGATAGGAAGGTCGACAGGAGTTTGGAAGACAGTGACAACAAACTAGGGAAACCACTGACTGTAGGATCCTCTGTAAAGACAATGAGATCCCTTATAAAGCCTTAAGTTCTGATGTTCTGTAATTTCTAAATGCCGAGGTTCTCTGAACGATATAAAGGTAAGGTTATTATATCAGGATTACTCGTAAGGCCTAAAGATTGGAAAAAGTCGTCTGTGACAAAGATTAGCCTGGAATACAAGGCGGTAAAAAAAAAAAAATAAATAAATAAACAGTTATCGCAATTTGAAGAAAAAAAAATCACTCAAAATGTTATCCGAGGCAATACTGCTACTTTCTC
>NC_091550.1:38584088-38586588 GCF_042767895.1 Penaeus vannamei | reverse complement strand
TTATTATTATTATTATTATTATTATTATTATTATTATTATTATTATTATTATTGTTATCATCATTATCATTATCATTATTAGCATTATTCTTATAATCATTATCATTATTAGCATTATTCTTATTATCATTATCATCATTGTTATTATCATTATGATTTTTATTACTGTTATTATTTTTGTTTTTGTTATTACCACTATTGTCATTCCTATCGTCGTAATTATCGATATTATTATCATTGTTATTGTTACTATTTATATCATTACTATCACCAGTATCATCTTTATAATCATTATAATCATAATCATTATTCACATTATTATTTGATATTATTACAATTATTATTATCATTATTACTATTATTATTATTATTATTATTATTATTATTATTATTATTATTATTATTATTATTATTATAATAATAATAATAATAATAATAATAATAATAATAATAATAATAATAATTATTATTATTATTATTATTATTATTATTATTATTATTACTACTACTATTACTACTACTACTACTACTGCTAGTACTACTACTACTATTGTTATTATTATTATTATTATCATCCTTATTATTATTATTATTATCATTATCATCATTATAATTATTATTATTATTATTATTATTATTATTATTATTATTATTATTATTATTATTATTATTATTATTATCATTATTACTATAATCATCATTACTATAATTATTGTTATGATTTTCTATTATCAAAATAATACTATCACTATCAATATTATTATTATTACTATTATCTTTATTATTATTATTATTATTATTGTTTTTATTATTATTACTATTTATATTATCCTTATCCTTATTATCATTATTATTATTATTAGTAGTAGTAGCAGTAGTAGCAGTAGTATTAGTATCATTATTATTACTGTTAGTATCATTATTACTATTATTTTTTTATTATTGTTATTATTATCATTATCGTTATTATCATTATCATTATCATTATTATTATTATTATTATTATTATTATTATTATTATTATTATTATTATTATTATCATCATTATTATTATTATCATTATTATCATTAGTATTTTTATTATTATTGGTAGCATTTTTATTTTTATCATCAGTATGATTATGGTTATTAATATTATGGTTACTAATATTATTATTACAATTGTTATTATTATTATTATTATTATTATTATTATTATTATTATTATTATTATTATTATTATTATTATTATCATTATTATTATTATTATTGTTGTTGTTGTTGTTGTTATTATTATCATCATTATTGATGAAATTATATATATTATATTATTAATATTGTTACCATTATTGTTATCGTTCTTATAATTATCAACATTATTATCATTACTATCATTATCCTTTTCATTATTGTTATTGTTATCAGTGTTATTTATGTTATTGGTATTATTATTAGTTTTATTATCATTATCATTACAAATGTCATTATCATCATCATATCCATCATCATCATCAAAATACTAACAATAAAGACAATAGTAGGGATGATAATAATGATAGCAGTCATAATAACTATATTAATAACAATAATAATAATGATGATAGTAATAATGATGATAATGACAGTAACGATAAATGCAACAATAACAATGATAATAATGATAATAATAATGACAATAATGATAATGATAATGATAATGACAATAATGATAATGATAATAATACAGACAATGATAATAATAAAAAGATGATAACAATACTCATCAATATCATCAAAATCAATATTACCATTTGATATCACTATCATTATCATTAGTATCATTACCATTACTAATATCAATGTTATTATTATTATCTTTGATATTGTTAATATTACCAATATCTTATCACAATCATTACTCTTATTATTATTATAACAATTATTCTCATTAGTATCATTTTCATATGATTATAATATTATTCCCTGTTATCATTATTATTACTATCATTACTATTGCTATTATCATTTTTATTATGATTATTTTCACCATTATCATTATCATTATTATTATTATCCTCATTATCATTATTATCATCATTACTCTTAGCATTATCACCACAATTATTATCATCATTATCATAATTATCATCATTACTCTTAGCATTATCACCACAATTATTATCATCATTTTCATTATTATCATCATTACTCTTAGCATTATTACCACAATTATTATCATTACTAATCATCATTATCATTATATGTCTTATATATTTGTTTTATATTTACTCTTATTGCTATTATGATAATTATGATAATGGTAATACTGCTACTACTACTACTAATGATAATGGTAATGATAATAGTAAACATTATCATTATTATCATAATCATTATCACTAGTTTTATTGTTAACATTATGATCATTATCAAGATTATTATCATTATCATTATATCTAATATCATTATGATTATCATTAACATTATTCGTATCATTATTATCATTATCATCATAATTTTTATTATCATTATTATCATTGTT
>NC_091550.1:38574088-38576588 GCF_042767895.1 Penaeus vannamei | reverse complement strand
CTCTCTCTCTCTTTCTCTCTCTCTCTCTATCTATCTATCTATCTCTTTCTCTGTCTCTGTCTCTCTCTGTCTCTGTCTTTCTCTCTCTCTCTCTCTCTCTCTCTCTCTCTCTCTCTCTCTCTCTCTCTCTCTCTCTCTCTCTCTCTCTCTCTCTCTCTCTCTCTCTCTTTCACTCTCTCTCACTCACTCATTCAGACACAGACAATTTCTCGGTCTCTTTCCCTCGTTCTTTCCCCTTTCTCCCACTACCATATTTCTAGGATATTAGAGCCCAGTCCCTAATAGCTTGCCTTGATTTTCGACCCTAACATGTAGATCAAAGTGACCAGGTGACGTTAATGAGTGCCATGCTGGAGGTAATTCTTGTTGAATAATGAAGCTCGTCTATATATTTGCACGCTTGGGAATCATGGTGAGAAAAAAGCCAATTAATATCGTTTTTCATACTCGTAAGAGAAAGCGAAAGCGAGAGATGGAGACGCAGACAGAAGATGCTTTAATCCTGAAGTATTTTTAGCTGAGAGGCAAAAAGCAGCTTCCTTTCATTCTGCACAACATTCTGTATATAACATCTCCTTGTCCAAGCATTTACAGTTAGTTCATGGTGAGTAAAACGCCTTCATCTTTGTTCAAGAAGTCGGTGAGGACTGATACATTTCTAAAATTAAATCATTGTCTGTATTCCTACTCCAGATCTGTCTTCCTCTCCCCCCCCCCCTCTCTCTCTCTCTCGCTCGCTCTCTCTCTCTCTCACTATCTTTATCTCTTTCACTCTTTATATCTCTCTTCTCAGTCTCCTTTGATATGCCTTTTTATATATTTGTTTCTCTATCTATGTGTATGCATTTATCCCTGTATCTCTATTTTTAAGACTATATCATTGTTTGTATCCCTACTCCAAATATCTCTAAATGTTTAGCAATCTGCGTTGCATTACAAAGGTAAAGCCTGATGTAAGCATATTCTTGTAAGTTTTCCTATTCTGCTTTTAACAAAAAAGTCGCAGTCAGTTTCCTAGCATACAGATCAAAAGGATGAAATTTAGATTGGGTTTCATAAAATCTCGATATGTATGTTCTCAGCATTGGTTTGCAAGCCTTTAGGGGTCATCCATATGTTCATCATTATCACGAGCGTACAGACCGTACACGGGAGCGGGATAAAGACCAGGCGTACACTTTTTTTAATGTGAAAATTGATGATTGTCAATGAGCGAATCGGCGGCTGTCATGGTTCAAATTTCGCGCCACGTCGGTGTTGCGAGCAGGGCTGGCCGCTTTTCCGTGGAAACATTTCTGCGTTTTCTAAACATTAGAAGACAAAGAAATCGGATATGGATATTAAAACTGAACCATACACTATCATAACCGGATGAATATCAGATTACAGTTACAGTGCGTAGGGTCTGAGTCTGATCCTCATAGGATTCCCTGCGTGAATTTCTTGTTTATTGCACTGCATAAAACAAAATTCAATAAGTACATTGTTAAGCCAAACATGTAATATTTATAAACTTAAACTGCATCCGCGTCTCTTTATAAGTAATATATTAGATGTATGACTTCAGAAAATGCAACAATGAACCTGTAAAATTGATTTGCCTAAAATATATACGACTATCCATAATGAGCGTGTTGCAAGACGGAAGGTTTAGTCACTCTATGGGGCTGTGGCTCTGCCTTTGGTGATGTCCACCTGGAAGACCCTGATGATGTGACCTGGGATGAAATTCCCTTCGCGATGACGTTTGGTAAGCCACACCATATCAGTTGGTAGAAAAACCCACAATGCACAAACTAGATTAATTGAAATAAGTGAGACAACAGTTTCGAAATCGTCCTCGATTCCATATTCGGGTCTGATCCGAAGACGGAATCGAGGAAGATTCTCTCACATATGCCATTAAATCTAGTTTGTGCATTGTGGGGTTTTCTACCATAGTATTATTGCGGTAGTGTTTTTCCATTCATCGTATGTTCATACCAGAATGGTTTCAGTTTGATTTATTTGAACATGGAAAAATATTCCAATACTACTTTAAACAATTGACTACCATCTTTAGTAAAATAAATAAATACGTGAAATAAAATACAATAAAACTATGGAAAAAATCCGTAGGCTCTTCATATTGGCCTGCCATCTGACTTGATTTTAATACAAAGAAAGAGCAAGACTTGGTTTTATTTGAATTCCTACATTTTTCTTACAATCATGGAATAAGAATCCACATATAGATAGCGAGATCTTAATCCATTATAATTTTTCGTCCGTTAACGTACACTTTTAGGGGGAGGGGGGTGCTCAAAAGTCTACGCTGTGTAGACTTGTGATAATTATGAACATTATGGATTACCCCTTAATATCTATAATGATTTGTTTAAAATTCATGAAAAATTATGATTAAGATACTGAGCCGCTCACACTGTAGATCATGAAATGCAAAATATGATTTCTTCCATGATTCATTGATATATTCTATAAACTAATTTTCCCAATCAGT
>NC_091550.1:38554088-38556588 GCF_042767895.1 Penaeus vannamei | reverse complement strand
CGATTATACCCCTCTTTTTATGAGGATGTTAGAAAAAAATGAATCATATATGAGGTTACACACTAATACATGTTTTTAGCATATGTAACCTTCTCGATTTTAAAAGACTGATGTAAACATCGATTATACCCGTCTTTTAATGAGAATGTAAGAAAAACGAATCAGCACAAGATGCAGACTAACTTTTCAGTAATTTACCCAAGCTTGATACCCCGCAAGTGTCTATATTATCTACCTACATGTATACGGGAAGATACGGAAATTGAGCAACGTTGACTCCGCCGTTATCTCTTTCATCAGGAGCACACTCTCTGTGAGATTTATTTTCCCGTCTCTAAGAACAAAAAGGATTGTGAAAGCAACAAAAAACCTTGGTGAAGGAGATAGTTTAACCAAACTTTATTCGGCTTTCTCACCTTCTTACAAGTATGCGGCAAGAGATGGAGCTAGATAACTCGCGGTCTCGTGGAGATGACCAGGAGTCCCGAAGCTAAGTTCAGTCTTCTATCCAAGTTCAAAAGGAAGAGGGTTATTGCCGATAGAAGGAGGAGAAGGCGAAGAATAATGAAGATGGAGAGGATAATGTTTCGGTGATTTCCCCGTCCTTACATCCGAGGGAAAATGGTACTCTGGATTTTCTCCACAAATTTGTTTTAACGAACAGTACATCAATAAAATTTGACATATTAGTTTCATAAAACTAAAAGACATTTTTAACGATATACAAAGAAACACACACACACACACCACACACACACCACACACAAACACACACACACACACACACACACACACACACATACACACACACACACACACACACACACACACCACACACCACACACACACCAGTTTCGTGTGTTAAAGAATGAGACCGTTTGTTACCATAGAGTAAGGCTGTTACCGGAAAATCGGGAAACAAAAGCATTCGCATAGAGTAATCAAACAAGGGGAAATATCAAGCGATCTCTTGACTTGCCTCAACAATGTTAAAAGGAGACTGGACGGGTGAATGAATAATACTAATTGCAGGGGTGACATTAATAAAGGATTTTATCAATGACAGAGAAAGTGTGATTACAACGAAGAATAGTTAATGCATTATGATGAGAATAGCGATACTATTACAGTGACGATACATTTATATTTAATTCACAACAACGTCATGAGATTGTACAACATATATCGAAGAAAGGGGTAACATGTAGTGAAGCGATGATAAACATTGTAAAATGTATCTGGATCCTTGATTTCTGGTTTATATACGAACGAAAGACTAATATACATTATAATCTTAATATTTCGCTTTATTAACTCCTACTCTCTCACCCCTTCCGCCCCTTCTATGTCTTTTTTTCGTGTGTAAACATATTGTAATACGAAGGTTACAGATTACTTCTAAAAGCTTGTGTACATATCTGGTCACTTACTCATTCTTTCGCTCACACTTACGTTTCTCTGGTGATTTTTTTCACAATCGCGCGTAGACACACACAATCTCTCTCTCTCTCTCTCTCTCTCTCTCTCTCTCTCTCTCTCTCTCTCTCTCTCTCTCTCTCTCTCTCTCTCTCTCTCTCTCTCTCTCTCTCTCTCTCTCTCTCTCTCACCCATCCATCCGAAACTAATGCCTCTTTACCATTACTTCCTTTATTTCATGTACATTTCAATTCGAGAGAAAGAAAGGAAAAGATGGAAAAGAGAAAGGTGAGGAAGAGCGAGAGAGGGATTGAGGGAAAGAGCAAGGAGCGATGGAAAGGGAAAGCAGGAGGAGGAAGAGGAGGAGGGCAGAGGACAAAGGGGAATGCGGGAGGGCAGGTAAGTAGGCGGTGGGTGAGGAAGAGGTTATAATCACTGTTATCATAATCACTGATATCATTATCATCATCATAATCATCGTTATTTTTGTCCATATCATTACTATCATTATTTTCATTAATATTTTTTATAATTATATATGATATGGTTATCATTCTTATTATTGATGTTTCTATAATATATACATTATTTTATCATGATTGGCATCATAACCATTATCATTACTGTTACTATTTTTCTTATTCGTATTGTTGTTATAAGTGTTATTATTATTATTGCTATCATTATTATTATTATCATTTATTACTGCTGTTAATTATCATGATTATAATTACTAATATTATTATCATTATTACTGTTTTTATTTTCATTAGCACCATTCATATCATCATTGTCAATATCACCATCAGCATTATTCTCATTATCATCATTATTATGATAATTTATATCATCATCGTTATAATTATCATTGTTATTAGTGGCATTAGTAGCAGTAGTAGTAGTATTTTTATTACAATTTTTATGATTGTAAATGATATGGTTATTATTTTCACCCTTATACATATACATAGCATTTATAGTATCATTATAATGATCGATATTATAATTAGTGTCATTATTATCTCCGTCAAGGAGGTCCTGTTTTTATTGTTATTCTTGTTATTATCATCAAAAGTATTATTAT
>NC_091550.1:38536588-38539088 GCF_042767895.1 Penaeus vannamei | reverse complement strand
GCTTCACCGCTACTCATAGGAGCTCCTTGCCTGATTCCTCTCTCCCTCGTGGTGCTTCTACCCCGGCCCTCGAGCCCCTCCTCGTCCAAACCTTCAACTTCCAAGCATTACCGAGAGGCCTTCGAATCCTGCATAGGAAGGATGTCACCATTTTGCTTTCTTATAACTCCTTAGTGGTCTTCGGCCGTTCTCCTTTCTCCTAAGTGGGGCTGTGGTAGCGGTTTTGTCTAGTAAACTTGCTGACCCACGTTCTATTCTCACATCGCCACCCCGGCCATTTACTTACGCACAGAGGGTAATTTAGATGGAAATTGAAACAGACAGCCTGTCATACCAAAAAGAACCATTTTATCAAATGATATATAACCAAAGCATGGCCATTTGTTACACACATTGATTATTCTTACTTGCAGAAGGGCTCTAACTATGTCTTCCAGAGCAGCGACCCCCGAGAACGCCTTACTGCTACCTCCCACGTCGCATTACGTTATCCGGGGGCGAACCTTTACCAGAGTTCAAAGGTCGTCAGCCCTCACCTCCCTTATCTCTGTGGGTCACCTAAACCCAAAGAGTGGGCGTGCCTCAGCGCCCTACCATATCCAACTAGGGATCTTTGACCATCTTGCGTCCTGGTTGTCTCTCTCTCCCCTTCTTGGCACTTCCCTTCCTGTTCTCCCTCGCAACTCTCAGGACTTTATCTCCCGTGTCCGTAATGTCACGCCAGCGACCATGATAAGCTGTTTACCAGAGGCCCTATGAAGTTCTCACTTTCCTTCAGCAGAAGCTCCCCACCGAGGATCCTCGTCTGCCTCTATCCACCAACGCCTTTCTCCAGCTGATTCGTCTGTGTGCGGAGTCTAATTCCATTTTCTTTGAGGGATGCTTCTACTTTCATACGTTCGTTGTAGCTATGTGACCTCCTCTCTCTCCAGTCCTGGCAAACCTGTTCATAAAGTACTTCGAGCCTGTGCTTCTCTCTTCTATCTCCCCTTGTCCTCCTTCAGTTTGGCTGAGGTAGGTTGACATATTTGCTTTCTGACCTCATAACCCTGTTCCTGAATTATCTGGAATATATATATATGGACACACACACACACACACACACACACACACACACACACACACACACACACACACACACACACACACACACACACACACACACACACACACACACACACACACACACATATATACATATACATATATCTTTATCGATATCTATATCTATATCTATATCTATCTATCTATCTATCTGTCTATCTATCTATCTGTCTATCTATCTATCTATCTATCTATCTATCTATCTATCTATCTATCTATCTATCTATATATATATATATATATATATATATATATATATATATATATATATATATATATATATATATATATATATATATATATATATATACATACATACTATTAAGGAAATGAATAAGCCACCCCATGTCCTGCCTTGACTGTAAAGCTAAGATACCATAAAATTAATTATTTGTGGGGGTTCGCGCGATGCTCTTATAATCGAGACCCGAGTGATGGTGATGATACCAAAGCTAACTTGTCATCTGCAAAGAAATCAGTATGTGAAAATGTCAATACCATATTTAACTAAAATTGATTGAAACACGGCTAAATTGAACCTACATATGGTGGTAGTTGTTAGGTGAAAGGATCTGACACAGGATTGGCAGAAGTGTTGGATTAGTTTTCCTGACTCTAAAAGAAGTGATTTGAGGTATAAAGTATTGATTTAGATATTTTATGCTGGTCAGCAAAACTGAAAATGTTTATAATGATAAATGTTATGGAAAGAAAGACTACCTTGTGTTTGTATGCACTAATAAGATATTTGCTAATTTGTAGGAAGGCTATTAAAACTAGATGAAAATAGGCCTATATAGTCATACAATGATAATTATTTGCACATATTTTGAAATTCAGATAAACAGACCGTTTAATTAGCTAAAGGTAGCGATTGACTGTCCTTTCTACCTGAAGTAGTGATTGGTAGAAGAAATGGTGTAACCAACAGCGTTCACCTGAAGATGTCCTGCTATTTGTATAACAACAGTGAATTGCTTGGTCAAAGGAGATATCCATCTAGAAAATAAAACATGAAGTATTACATTTCATATGCCAATGAATAATCATGAACTCCTATATATTCATTTCGCGGCTAATCCTTATATATGCTACAAAAGAAAATATATGTCTGATGATCTAAGACTTCATAATGACGTGGGAAATCCGAGGTGAAAACGAGGCTCACAAGCTGACACCTACTTCTGGATGGGCAGGAGGCAGGAATCGCAAATGGAGGCCGCTTCATTGGGTGAGAAAAATTGATTTCTCTAAAAGTGATATACTGAGAGAGCTGGGTCTCTCCCAGACGGTGATATACAGGTAGATAAGGTGGGAGGAGGAGGGCTCCTAGAGCGACCGCCCTCGTTCACCAATGCAGCCAAAATTCATGAAGACACAGTTCCTGGTCGCATGG
>NC_091550.1:38514088-38524088 GCF_042767895.1 Penaeus vannamei | reverse complement strand
GGCTTTTTCTTTATTAGCGTTGGTGGCGTTAAGGAAGTAGGTGGTTGCAGGGACCAGAAATTGATTGGTCAGTTGTGTCAGTTTAGTCATGAGTGGGTTTATTATATTGCTGAAGGATGAGATTATCGTCTCTATTAGCATCTTCTGCATGTTGCACAGCTCTGGCATTATCGTATTCGTGACGTAGATGATATTTTCCCTGATGGTATTAGGGTTAGAATTCTGTGATGGGATATTAGTTATTTGTTGGCTAGTAGAGATAGGTGTGGGTTGAGCTGTGGACTTTGGCAGAGAAGGCCAGTCCTTAGTGTTGAGAGCAGTTGTTGGTGGAGCTTGGTATGAGGGCGCCAGAACTTGACGAGTCACTGGGGACGAAGTTTGGTTGGTCGTGGATAATGCAATGTGTCGCGAGATGTCGCGGTTCTGTCAGTTGCATCTTGTATTTTGGATAATTTTTGTGGGCATCTTAGGTTCCATGTGTGGTGATTGGAACTGCAGTTTGGACATTTGGCAGTAACCTGTCTGCCTTCTTTCAGCTTGCGTAGGCAGGTGTCAGTCTCGTGGTTGGATGCGCAGATGGCACATCTGTGGGGGGCCCTGCATTTTTCTTTGTGATGCCTAAAACGCTGACATTTAAAGCATCTTAATGGTTCTGGGACGTAACTGCGGGTCTTGTAGGTTCCGAAGTTCTTCAGATTGATTTCTGTAGGAATGGGGCTCCTAATTGTGAGGAGGACTTGTTTCTGTTTGGAGGAGACGGTAGAAGCATCTCTTGGCTGCTACTACATTGTGCTGACTTTCTAATAGTGATAGCGGGAGTTCAAGGGGGAAGCCCATTAGTACACATTTTCTTACAGCTTCCTTTGGCTGAAAGTGTTGTAGAACTACAGTCTTGTTGGATGCAAGAGTATGGAAAGAGGACAGGCAGTATATTCATTTTTAGGAGTGAGTATGAAGGTACTTTCTGCAGTAACTTTGGTGACTACCATGAGAGTTGGGAAGTCTTTCTCTAAGGCATCCAAGGCGCTGTATGCTGTGGAGAATTCTTCGTTAGGTCGCAGTTCAAACTTCATAGCAGCAAACTTGGAGAAGTCAGGGGTTGGATGAGTAGAAGTTATTCCCTCTTTTAAGGCGTTCATGGAGGCTTCGTCAGGCTGTGGTGAAATGGCCTGATTTTCTGTGGGAGCAGAAGTAGCTGAGGTCTATCCATTCTTTTCAAGATTAGATGAGGGTTCCGGTTCCTCTTTGGAAGCAGTAGCAACTGCGGCTTGTCTATCTTTTTCCGGGTTGCAAGCAGTAGCAGTTGAGGTCTGTCCATCTTCAGGGTTGGGGGCGGCAGCAGCTGAGGTCTGTCCATCTTCTTCAGGGACAGTGCTCGGTTCAGAGGAAGGAAGATCGTGTTTCTTCCTTTTTGGAAGTGTTTTGGGTTTAGCTTTTGCTTTAGGCATGCAAGGGTGTCCATGCCCGGGCTGCGGGTAGCGCTCGGCTAACGGGGGAGGAGAGTGGTAAGAGGGCAGCCTGCCAGGTGCCATCTGCGGTTCCACCGTGCACAGACTTGTCGCCCATGGCAACGGTGGTGCCCTCGGCTAACCTCGAGACTGCGAGGATGAAAACGGATGCGACCGCAACGAGTCTATTTCCCCTGCCAGCATTGATCAGAGATTTCTCTCTGTGATACGATACGATACAAAAGAGAATAGAGAATCTAAGATTCTCGAAGGAAGAAAGAGAAAGAACTAAGATGGCAGCTAGCTACCTAAAATGAAGTATTAGAGGAAGGTAAAGAAAGGTGGGCGGGCGTAACCCCTTGCTGGACATTAATTTGGCTTAAACAGTCTGTTGCAAGTCAGGTGGTTTTGATGCATCTAGGAGGTTATATATGAGTAGTAATATCCTTTGGTTTCTTCAGCCGGCCGGTGTGGATATCGCCCTCTGCCTTATTTAATTATATTAATATTACATAGTTTCCTATGACCATAAATAGGATAAAAGCGGTTAAATATTGTTCCCTTCGCCTCAAGTAGATTATGTTCTGTATATATATACATAAGTATAGAGCTTTGTGTCTACATATATGTACATATGTATGCACAGCATTTTTTTTTTTTCTCTCTCTCTAAACCCTCTTATGGCAATCTGCCACTGCGATCTCCGGGTGACCGGGGGTCGCAAAGGCAGACCGGCCTAGAGGATGAGAGATATCCTTCCCGAAGGATTGGGATGTCTTACTCTTTTTTATTGCACATGAATAAACATATACAAATACATAAATAATCACACAATATCCTGTGCGTGGGTACATATACAGATTCACAAAACGTGTGAATATGCACAGTCATACATATACATACATGCTCATTAACGTACATACGTGTGAGTACACGTATATATACATGGGTGGGATATCTTATGTGTTTACATGTACATACACACATGCATATACCATACACTTCACTCTCCTTTCTATCCTTCGTCTCGATTTCCTCACTCAGAGGAGATCGAGGCGTCGGCTGCGAAAAGCTGGTGAGGCGACTGTATCCAACTCCTCCATGTTGCAATATTGTTCCAGAGGATTGTTGGAAGCAGTTTCGATTTAATATTTACATTATGTCCATTAGGTTCATCTGGGTCTACACAGGTTTGTATGTGTCTGTTTTTATCCTTCTTTAATCTCCTTGCTTTTCTCTGGGTGCTCCTTTCGTCTACAGGTTGCATATTCCGTGAGTACCTGCTTTGACTGTAAGTATATGGTAAGGTTAATATATCTACAGGGTAGGTAAGTATACCTAATAGTACTGTTAGATAGTGTATAATCGTTAGGTTATCTGTTGGTTTTAGAGTAGATAGGCTCTATGTCGGGTCCTTGTCTTCTTGGTAGGCTTCTGGGCCACCAACGGTGTTCCCCCTCGGTGTTGGTATGTATGGCTACAATTCGCTCATAGTTGGGGTCTTCCATATATTCTAAGCGATCCCAGGTTTTCTTTGCCAGTCTATGAATGCGGATATTAATCGGTTCGATGCTGTATTCCAGGTGTAACTCTCTGATGGAGGGTCGAAGGTTTGGCCACCTTACTCCTTTCGCCTATAGTATGGCTTTGTTTTGGACTGCTTGTAGTTTGAGCCAGGATGTTGGGGCTATGGTGTTCAGTGGAATAGGGGGGTATTCCAGTTTAGGTCGAACGAGCATCTTCAGAGCATCCTGAGAATCTTTTCAGCTTAGTGAGGGTGCTGCCAGCAATTTTTGTTCTTTCCTTTACGTGTGATGATGTGCCTGTATTTGTTATCTTTAGACCTAGAAGATAGCCTTCTTTGGCAAAGTCGACATTGGTGCTTCGGAGGTTGGGGTTTCCAGGCTTGATTCTAGTGGCTGGAATGATAAGAAATTTGTTTGTTAGTTTTGATTTTCCAAGATTCCTCGAATTTACTCATTTCTTCAATTGCTCTGTGGGTAGCGAGCCTGATGAAATTGTTGCGAGAAGAGGGGTGGGTGATAATTTGTGTGATATCATCTGTATACATAATTTAGTTACTGTTCCTTGGTGGAGGAGGTGTGGGTGAGGTGTAGATGATATACAGTGTAGGAGATAAAACACTGCCTTGCGGAACCCCACTTAGGAGTGGAAAATCATGGCCGGTTAGTTTGCCAACTTTTAATTTTGCTGTTCTGTTTTGGAGGAAGCTGCAGAGTTTTGTTAGAGGTCTGGGGAGGTTTAGTTGAAGCAGGCGATGTGAGATGCCTGGGTGCCACACCTTGTCAAATGCCAGTGCTATTGCAGTCGTTGTTCCTCTCGATTCTCTGAATCCATATTGCCATGTGTTTAAGAGATGGTTCTTTTCAAGGTGTGCTTTTAGGCGATTGTTGATTATCCTCTCTAGGATCTTTCCTGGTATCTAGAGTAGGGAGATAGGTCTGACGATCTCCGGTCTATTAGGAGGTTTTCCAGCTTTCGTTATAAGTGTGATCAGTGCTTGTTTGAAATTCTTAGGGAAATAGCCACAGGTCAGTGATGCATTGAATATTGCAGTTAGTCGTTGTATCATTATCAGTGGGAGATTTGTTAAGTCTGTTTTTATTATTTGACTTATGCCAGGGGATTTGTTCTTTATTCTTTTGATCACATTAACCGTTTCAAACGTCTGTCATAATTGGGGAGATTAGTGGGTCATCTATTCTGAGGTTTTCCAAGTTAATTATAGGATCTGTGTTCACGGTGTCAGCGTGTGTCTCCAGTTTCTCCATTACTCTCTCGTCTGTTTCTTCATCAAAATGTTGATTTTCGTGTTCTGAGATCTGGAAGGTATTTTTCCAGTAGTTATGGTGTATGACTTCTTTCTCAGTATCTTTGAAGTGTTTGTTTCCCTGCCTATCATAGAGATAAGGGCTGTGTTGTGTTACTGCCCATAAGAGTTTTTAGTTTCCTCCAGAATTCCTTTGGATCTCTGGTGGTAGCAGAAAGGCGAGTGGTGAGTTCTGCCCATTTGGTTTGATAATGGACTCTACAGGTCTCTATCAGACGTTCCTTGATTAGGCTGTGTTGCGTTCTTAGTTCCTGATTCCAGCCTCGGAGATCGGACAGACTTCTGATTCCTGCATACATAGTTTGGAGCAGGAGTAGTTCTGGAGAACTGCTTGGGAATGGGATGGTTCTGTGTGACCGTTTGGGGATGTAAGCTTGCTTTGCATTCAGTATGTCCTGAAACCACCTGTCGGTTTCCTGGTCAATGTCTGTTGCTGGTTTTCCCTCCAGGTTGTGCATTGGTTTTCCTTCTAGGAATTCTTTATATCTTTCCCAGTTAGCATTTTTGTAATCAGATCTTGGAGTAGCTGTGATGAGGATAAGGTTTATAGATAGGTCTAATATGACTGGTATATGGTCACTGGTGGTAAGATTGCCTGCTGTGATGCGAGTATTAAGATAATCATACCTGTTACTTAGGACAATATCTGGGCTGGTGGCTGAGTTGTGTCTTATGAGGGATGGAAAATCTGGACCGAGGTGATTGAGCCTTCCCTCTGCCATAAGCCTTGTTATGCTGTTGCCAACATGGTTATTGTCAGAATGTCCAAGTGTCCTCTGTCTCGCGTTTAGGTCACCTAGGAAGTACACAGGTAAATGTAGCCTTAATAACCTTAATATGTCTGGGAATGGTAGGAATGGTCTGCGAGGTGGTAGGTAGCCAGTTGCCAGTATTATGGGACCTCTGTTTGAATCTACTTTGACAGCTAGAAATTCGTGGTCAAAGTCATCTATGATCTGGTGTTGAAGCCCTTTTCTGATGGCAAAAGCTACACTATCATATCTTTCCCCAGATTTGTTTCACTGGCATGTATTGTATGAGAAGATCTTTATTCTCTCATTGTCGTTTCGGCCATGACTGTTTAAGAAAATGGTGTCTGGGGTGTGTGAGGTGTAGGTGTTGCATAGTTCGTATTTACTATTGTGCCAGTGAAGGACATTGTGTTGTATTACTCTGAGGGACATTATTTGTCTGTTTTGGATGATGGTTGTGTTGTTTCAGAGTATTCATTTCTTATGCCTTTTAATTTGTGTCTGCCCTGTATCATTTTACCGTGGACTTCAATAGAGCCTGCCTCCAGATGCCTTTTGATTTACTCCTCTCTGTGTATATAGTTGCTATTGGTATAGAGGAATTTGATATTGCCTGCCTTAATTTCCTTTCCAATCATGATCTTGTCGTAGTTAGCATATTGTTTGGGATCATGGACATAGAGTTGTAGTCCGAGATCTTCAGGATCAGCAGGGATTCCTCCAAATAGGAGTTTTGTGACTGGCTTAGGTTTCCTCTGTTCTTTACTTGAGGTTCCAGTTTGTTGTGGTGGGTTGGTGATTTCAAGTTCCTCCTCTTGAGCACTGTTGCCAGTGTCCATTATTGAGATAGCTGCCTCTAGTGCCTGGACATGTGATAACTCGCTGGTGGTGCTTGCTGTTGAGATAGATGCATGTCTTTCTTTTGGACGGACGGAGGGTTGCTCATCAGTATATGTTGAAGTAGGTTCGTTGGCTGCCTGGAGTTCTGGTGCTCTTGCTGGGGGCTGGCTTGTTGGGGGTATGATCTGGAAAATGGCTGCAGAATCAATGTCATTAGGGACTTCAACCTCTGGCAGGTTTGCTGTCCTTAAGCCCTTTTCTACTTCTTCAGCATAGGTGCCTGGCCTTCCTATGTTGGCAAGATGTGCAGTGATCAACACAACCAGTACCTTCATTGACAGGTCATTGGGTAGGGCTAGAACCTGTTTGATTGATGCTGCTTCTTTAAGGGCTACATCTGCTGCCTTCTTCACAAAAGTGCTATATGGTAGTTCTGACCTTTCTTTTTCTTTTGTATTCTTTTCTTTTTCTATTCTTTGGATGACTTCCTTTCTAGTTTTGCACTTGCCCGAAAGGGTCCTGTGGTTCTCACCACAATGGATACATTTTGGGTTTTGTTTGTTCTGGCAATCTCTGTGTGTCCTTGGGCACATTCACTGCAGATCTTTTTCTCTTTGGTTGGGCCTGAATTCTTGACGTGTTCGTATGAGTAGCACACCATACATTGAGGAACATTGGTGTATTTCTCATACTCTACGTTTCTTGGTGGAATAGAGAACCAAAAGAGTCGAAGTCCAGTTTCCTTAATTTTGTCTGCCATGGCCATGGTCCTGAATCTGACTTTTATGATGTGGGCCTTTTCCATGATGTATACATCGTCTGTCTTCGCAAAGGAAACAGTTTTTTTCGATTTCAGCTTTGATGACGTTTGCTGGCTCTTTGAGAATTTCATCATCAATACCTTTGAGGACGAGTGTCATTCTTGCTCTTTTTTCGGGTGACAGTATTGGAGAGAATCCGGCAGCAGTAAGGGCATTTCGTGTAGATTCTTCGTAGATATTGTTGGCGCAAATGTCCGTGTCAGTAATTATGATGTATCCATCATAGGTGGTGATGAGTTTGACGATTCTTATGTCTTCTGACATGAGATCTTAAGCAGGTTCTACTGCTACAGGTTCGGACACAACAAACACTCATGCACACACATACAACGATGCTCCCGTTGCGCTGGCGAAGGCCACTTCTTTGCCAAGTGCAAAGAGAGCATCAAATGCTGCAACTGCGAGGGATCGCACATAGCAGTTAGCGGATCCTGCCCAACACGAAAGAAGCTACTCAAGGCAAAACGAACTGAGCTTCTTGAAAACAGAAACGCTGCTCCTTCATACACCACAACAGCCGCCACACAACCGATTCAAACCAGAACACCCAGACGACCCACGACCTCAAGGACAACCATGCCAACACTCCCCCAAACCCACGCATTCACACCTAACGCAAACCCGAAAATACAGGCCATCCTACACGTAAGTCTCATCGCTGCCAAGTACATCGCCAAAAAATTCGCAAACGTAGTCCCGATCATGTTACAAAAAAAAAAAAAGGCTTCCCCAGCATTGTCGTCCCTGAGGAGATCTTCGAAGACGACAACTTATACATTCCTGAATACACCACAAATACCGAAACTATGGATAATGAGGTGACAATCACTCACCCAGAGCCTCATTGTTCCACAACACATAGACACCTCATTTTGCAACCACAACCCCAACACAAACCACGAGAAACCGCACAAGCACGCGATACTACAAGGAACACGGAACAGAAACGCACAGATCTCACCACTAAACACGCACAACAAAAAGGACAAGAAGGATCCCCCGATCCCTCAGCCTCGTCGTCAGGGGATGGATGACACCATCCTCGACGACGACAGTAGCAGCTCCGAGATCGACGTCGAAGTCGTTCCCGAAGCCGAGGACGAGCTCCATGCCCCTGTGGGGGGCATGGATGCTCGACCACGGAACCGCTATAGGGATCAGGTAACGCCACACAAGGTAAACCCAGGTAGGATGGGTCTACCCTGAGTGACATGCTAACGATTGTACAAGCAAATGTAAGGTCTTTTTCACTATCCGTAATATTTTTTACGACTTTCTAGATCAAGAACGCCCAGATGTAGTCCTACTGAATTCTACAGCCATCACGAATGGATATAGAATTCGGCACTACGGTTATACATCCAGGCAAACAGGAGACGGTTTGTACGCGGGGTCCTGTATTCTCATCAAATCCACCATCACCTTCGAGTTTATCACCCTTCCATTCACTCACCCTGTCTTCATGGCAGTCAAGATATTCACCCCACAGGGCCCCATTATCCTTTCCACTGCCTATATCAGACTTCTAACTAACTTGCCTCTTGCCGATTTCAACCGATTGTTTAATCATACGAACCTCCCAGCCTTCTTTGCCGGAGACATCAACGCCAGACACCAAGCACTACACCACAGATCTACCAACTCGCATGGTAGGCAACTCCTTTCTATCTTTGATACAAAAAAACTCCACTACATAGGACCCGACTTCCTCATCTCATGCACGAATGTGGGAAAAGGCCGCCCTGATCTCGTCTTCGGGAACAGAGAGGCACTCGCCTACCACACACACCTACAACCCGGTCCGAACGTTGGTTCGGACCACATACCCGTCATAATTAAAATTTCCACCTCACCAATACTCAACAAAGAAAGACGATCTTTCCGGTACCAACAAGCAGATTGGGAGTCGTTCAAATCTAAATTAAATCAAGTCAACTTTCAGTTTAATCTTGATGGGCTCGATTCCCAAACAACAGATGGACTTTCATCATTGCCCACATCGTATCAACCATGCTGAGCACCATTCCCCGGTCTCAGTATAAGACATGCATTTCATTTCAGCCATCTGAAAGGACAAAACATCTCCTGACTTGTTTTCGAAATCGTTTCACGCAAAATTTAAACAGGTTAAATCATGTTCGATGGGACTTATCTATCCTCAGAAGACACGTCATCGATAGTCTTGATAACGACCGACATAGTTCGCAATCCTCGGGAATTTTGGCAAAAAATTCGTCAGCTTAAAGGTAGTAACTCCCCCCCCCTTCTCCCACCTTGTTCAAAATAACGTAAATGTCTCCAATCCCGTGGATGTCATTAAAATTTTTGAAGAACACTGGGCTAAAATCTTCTACCCTCACCCTCCTCACCCCCTGTTCACTCAACGAATTCATGACATAGACACCTGGAGTCATGAGAACAGAGTAGAGACCAACCCAGAGCCAATTATCCGTATGGGTAGGCTGGACGACACCTGCGAACTCACAGCTCCAATTTCGTGTGAGGAAGTAAATCAATTAATCATGAGGTCTCCTCATAAGGCTCTAGGCTCCTCACAGATCGGACGCGACGCACTTATTCATTTTCCTGACAATCTTTTACAAGCTTTGACTCACCTCTACAACGCGTCTCTCGCTTCCGGCTATTTTCCCTCTTGCTCTAAAACTGCTCTTGTGGCCCTCCCCTGTGGTGTACACACTTCACAGGCCCTCTCCCCTGTGGTGTACAGAGAGAGATCACCCAACTGGCGAGGCATTATTGTCACCCATTTTGCGTGATCCTCCAGAGCAAAAGCCACCAGACTTGAGCTTGATTTTGACACTCTTTGACAACAAACTACACAGAGAGCTTCGCCAATTTCTCGTGGTTCGCCGTGACAATTGGCCAGGCCTTCTCTTGTAGTAAGTGCCCCACTACCGCTCCCTTGGAGAGCGAGGTTACAAACCAGGTCTGGACCCTCTGGTCCTGGACATAGTTTGTGGCCATGCACCAAGGGCGACTTTTCGGTGCCTAACTCTTGCCCTCTCCTTCTGACTTCCTGGTGCAGCCTGGGCCTGCGGGAAACGTTGATTTCCAACATTCGCCTGGGCTGCGGTGACGTGATCACACACCCCTTGTAGCAGGATTGGGGTGCAGAGCGTTTACCACACCAAAACTCCGAGTTCAGCCCACCCAGGGGGATCTCCTATCCTGTGGTGCTGAAGGGTCGAGTGTAGGGATCAGAGTTTTTTTTGAGGCCCTTCTTAAGACCTCACCCTGAGAGTAGGTATAAAGATAATCCCCGAAAGG
>NC_091550.1:38500592-38505592 GCF_042767895.1 Penaeus vannamei | reverse complement strand
ACACAAACGCACATCTTAACAGGCGACAATGCAATATAAGAAAATTTGAATCGAGTTTTAATCGGATTGAATTTAATGCGTAAATATAAATGTGGCAACCACCTTCTCGCATATTTGTACATGTCGATGTGTCACATTTGCGAGATAATTATCCCGCCACACAACCGATACATTTCAAAACCTGCTCGTTCTACTGTATATACAAGCAAGCTTGCGAAAATTTGTAAAAGTGCGAATTATTTCATAAACTTGCTTGGGGGCATAAATACCTTTTCTCTCCCTTATTATGGTGTTATGCGACTTTTCTTTTCCAAACGAATGTAATTACTTCCGGAAGTCATTAGGGCACTTCCTGTTATGACACGTTAGGTACATAGGGCGGTACTTATGGAGGTGAGGCTATTCTGTCCATAGTGTGTTTTGGGGTATGGGGATAATGCATGTTTGTTTGTTTGTCTACTTCTTCCTGTCTTCATCTTCTTCCTTTTCTTCTTATTTTTCCTCTCCTCTTCTTATCATTATTGCTCTAGAGAGGAGGAGTGGGTGCATGTTTGTTTGTTGTACTTCTTCATCTTCTTTTTCTTCTTCTTCCTCTTTCTCGTATTCTCCTTATTATTATTATTATTGTTGTTGTTTTGAAGAGGAAAGGGAGGGGGGCACCCTTCAGGTTCTCCATCATTAGTCACGGTTATTGATTTCCCGTATCGATTACGGTAATTACTTCCGGAAGTCATTAGGGCACTTCCTGTTATGACACGTTAGGTACATAGGGGGGGGGGGACCCATGGGGGTGAGGCTAGTGTGTCCAAGGTGTTTTTGGGTGAGGGGGTTGGGGTGGTGGAACCTGTGACACCTGCTCTTAGGATGATAGTTTGACCTGCGGCAACAGGATCCATGTTTGTTTGTTGTTCCTCTTCTTCCTCTTCTTCCTCTTTCTCGTATTCTCATTATTATTATTGTTGTTGTTGTTTTGGAGAGGAAAGGGAGGGGGGCACCCCTTCAGGTGTGCGTGTTCTCCATCATTAGTCACGGTTATTGATTTCCCGTATCGATTACAGTAATTACTTCCGGAAGTCATTAGGGCACTTCCTGTTATGACACGTTAGGTACATAGGGGGGGACCCATGGGGGTGAGGCTGCTGTGTCCAAGGTGTTTTTGGGTGAGGGGTTGGGGTGGTGGAACCTGTGACACCTGCTCTTAGGATGATAGTTTGACCTGCGGCAACAGGATCCATGTTTGTTTGTTGTTCCTCTTCTTCTTCTTTTTCCTCTTCTTCTTCCTCTTTCTCGTATTCTCATTATTATTGTTGTTGTTTTGGAGAGGAAAGGGAGGGGGGGCACCCCTTCAGGTGTGCGTGTTCTCCATCATTAGTCAAGGTTACTGATTTCCCGTAATCGATTACGGTAATTACTCCGGAAGTCATTAGGTCACTTCCTGTTATGACACGTTAGGTACATAGGGGGGGACCCATGGGGGTGAGGCCAGTCTGTCCCTATCATCACTACTTATATATATATATATATATATATATATATATATATATATATATATATATATATATATATATATATATTTATATATATATGTACATATATATATATATATATATATATATATATATATATATAAATGTATATATATATATATATATATATATATATATATATATATATATATATATATATATAAATGTGTATATATATATATATATACATATAAATATATAAATATATAAATATATATATATATATATATATATATATATATATATATATATATATATATGTATGTATGTATGTATGTATATATATACATATAAATATACATATATGTGTGTGGGGGGGCGGGGTGTATATAAAAAAAGAGACCACGGAAGCTGAACATATTAAAGACAAAGGAATCCCAGAAACATAGTTGCCTCTGTGAAAACATACTGGGAGCAAGAAGAGGAAAAGAGGAAAACTAAAAACCTGCCAAAAAACGTGAAGAAACAGAAAAAGACACAGAATACAATACAGACCAAAGGAATATCAGGCAACATCTTCCCACCCGAGGACACACGCAGATGAGAGAAGCCCACCTAACCCCTTACCTCAGAGGGCAAAGAAATATTCATAGATAGATAAATAGATATATAGATAGATATAGATAAAGTTATATAAACATATGTATATATATATGTATATAAATATATATATATGTGTGTGTGTGTGTGTGTGTGTGTGTGTGTGTGTTTATATATATATATATATATATATATATATATATATATATATATAAATATATATATATATATATATATATATATATATATATACATATATATATATATACACACACACACACACACACACACACACACACACACACACACACACACACAGACACATACATACATACATATACATATACATATGTATACACACACACACACACACACACACACACACACACACACACACACACACACACACACACACACACACATATATATATATATATATATATATATATATATATATATATATATATATATATATATCTTTCTATCTATTCTAATATCTTAGTAATTTCCAAGGGGGCGTGAGCCCTCGGGGAAAAGCAGGAATTTCGCTAATTATATTTCTTACTCTCTTAACGAGAACATGGTAAAATAAAGAGAAGTTTTATAATAATATTACTAAATCATAATAAAAAGACGATGCGCATATTTTAAATTTTCTTTAAAATCTGGAGGGGGTGTTATTTGTCGATGCAAGTCGGGCGTGCAAGAAAGGACAGTGCAAGTGCCAAGTTTATTAGTAAAAAAAAAAAAAAATCTATTCACATCCATTTATATATTTATCTATTTATCTTTCCGTATGACTGTCTGTCTGTCTATCGCTCTATCTGCCTGTGTATCTATTTGTCTATTTAGCTAGCTACCAGCCAATCTGCCAATCTCTCATTTCCTTTTTTAATTTTTCTTTTACACACAACGAGACAACACACATCAAACCATAAGAATCGGTAGATATATAAAAGAACTGATAGAAAAAAAATATAAAAATCTGAAGACCACTCGCTATTTTAAAACAAAAGGAAGAGAAAGGTCGGGCAATTCTCCGAAAAATCACATCGTAAATGGGAATCTTCTTGGGTACACAGTTCTGTTGAGGAAGGGGGCGTATCCCGCGGTACTTTGCCAATGTCGGGAGCACGAGGCAGGATAATTATGCATGGAGGAAAGAGAGACCCGATGAGAGAAAAGTCTATTGACATCTGGGTCTAAGGAATAATTTTTTTTCTCTCTCTCTCTGTACTGTTGGTTCTGCTTGAGGGGGGATGAGGTAGAAATGTCTAAAAAAAATAAGTAAATAAAGAAAATAAATATATAAGATATTTTATTCCCAATAAGAAAGCTTTGGGAATGTTTATTTTGAAATAGAAAATGATGAGGAAAATATAAAATTCAGTCTTGCATATAGCAAAATGTATTCTATTATAGCTAGATGACAAAAAGATAATACACAGATTTAATTAATGAATTAATGCTTTGTATGAAAATAAAAATTACAGTGTTTCATTATTCGTTTCACCACGTGTATTATTCCTAGTATATTAAATACAATCTTGAACTAGAATAGGCATATAAAATATCACCAGATTAATGTGATCAAAGTCCTATTGAGAAGTAACTGCTCTACCTTAAAGTTATTACCATCTTTATGAGAAAATAGTGGAGCTATGACAGTGTTTGTGTCTGTGCTTGCGTGTGTGCCTGTGTGTGTATGTGCAGGTGTATGCGTGTGTGTGATAAATGCTTCTCTCTCTCTCTCTCTCTCTCTCTCTCTCTCTCTCTCTCTCTCTCTCTCTCTCTCTCTCTCTCTGTCTCTCTCTCTCTCTCTCTCTCTCTCTCTCTTTCCTTCATTCTGTGTGTCGGAATGTGCTTGTGTGTGTGTGTACGTGTAGTGTGTGTGTGTGAATATATGCTTGTGTGTGTGTGTGTGTGTGTGTGTGTGTGTGTGTGTGTGTGTGTGTGTGTGTGTGTGTGTGTGTGTGTGTGTGTGTGTGTGTGTGTGTGTGTGTGCGTGTGCGTGTGTGTGATATATGTTTCTCTCTCTGTCTTTCTGTGTGTGTATGTGTATGTTTGCGTGCTGTGTGTGTGTGTGAATATATGCTTGTATGTGCATGTGTGTGCATGTGTGTGTATGTTTGTGCGTGTTGTGTGTATGTGTGTGAATACGTGCTTTTGTGTGTGTGTGATATTTAAACAATGAAAGAATATTGATAGCAAACGAACTACATTTCCTTCGCGACCTCCGTCTTAGTCTGCTCTACGTGTCAGCCTCCACCACGAGAGAGTTGCCAAATCAAAAATAAATTGCTTAATTCTTTAATAAGTCTTTCATTTAAGCGGCTGGAAGACGAGAAGTGATACCATTTCCTTATTCATCGCTAAGCGTATGTCACAGATATCATCTAGAAAAAATTCCAACGCATATCTTTTAGCATTGGAACATCGATGAAATGGGAACAAAAAGGAATAGTCCGTTTTCCATTTCAATGATTTTATTACAAAGCTTCTTACAGAATTAATCGTATGATGTTCCGCACAGGAAACTAACCAGACGTAACATAGGTCGCTTACACGCTCTGCCTTTGATACCTGAGTCCTTAAAATGCCCTCGTAGACACCTTCAGTGGTCTTAGGTCAGCATTTCGCTGAACGCTGCAGCTATTCACAAAGGCGTTTATTACGACAGCCTCGTAAGACTAGTTTTGTGAAAATATGTGAAATACTGTATATATCAGTCACTTAATTGCGTGAATTTTGGCATTCATATACACAAACAAACATCCACAAAAGCAAAAAAATAAATAAATAAATAAACACACAAATACACATACATCTACAAACACACGTAATTGTATCGTAAACACACACACGCCCACACACACACATATTTCTGGAATTTCTCTCTTAGTTCCTCACTAATATTCCTCGTGACTGTCCGCT
>NC_091550.1:38493092-38495592 GCF_042767895.1 Penaeus vannamei | reverse complement strand
AAGAGAGTGAGAGAAGGAGGCTTCATGAGGTACAGTAATTCACACCACAGACACCGTTCTGTCATAAACTGCCCTGCTGTTACACTTAACATCACGGCAAAGGATCTGGCACAGGACCCCGCTATTTAGTCGTGTGAGGATGTCGTAAAGAAACAGAAATGGAGACGAAGGGAAAAGTGTGAGAGTGCCTGATGAATGCAACAACTTGAGAACGAGAGACTGGGATTTTAAGTTACTGCAGACTGGAAAATTTGTCACGTAAGAAATTTGAAGACAAGGACCTTACTCTGTTTTTTGTTATTTTCAGTTATGTTTCCTCTTTTTATTGCCTTTCTTTTTATTCTTCTCTTTAACAAAAAAAAAGTGTAACAGATAAAAAAAAATTCCATTTATCATCAGAAGTTCTACAATACAGTATCTATCCCTTCATGTGCAGTTGGCTATAAATTCCTGAGAAAGACCACTGTGTTAGAAGTGAATAGGTTAAAGTCAAATAAATCTCGCCATATTTTACACTCTGAATCCAACACTAATCACAACGTCACTGATAACAAGTTTTGTTCTCATTCGGACTATAAGGTATCACAAAGACGTTTTCTTTTCTTCTTTTCTTTCCTTTTCTTCTATGCTTTTATCTTATTTCTTCAAACGTGTCCTCTTTCGCGTCTGTGATTCGACCTAATTCGAAGTGCAAAGAGCGAGGCAAAAGGAAATTGCTACAAAAAGGGCTAACTGCGGCGACGATCTCCTCTAAACACAACTTGCGGCAGATAAGGGGCTTTTCCCTAAGACGAACCATTTAGGGTATTGGCGTTTTATCAGCGCTTCGTCCCCTCCCCCTGCCGCCCCCCCCTTTTCCCCTGGCGAGAGAGACAACGCGGGGAAGGCCGTTCGGAGGATAAAGCTGTCATTCCCTGCGACGAGGAGGACTTAGGGCAGACTTATAGGCCTGGCAGAGCTTAAGTTTCGGCAGGGGACGGAGGGAGAGGGAAGGGGTGATGCGGAGGCGCGAGTAGCCAGACAAGTTTCGACAGGGGAAGGGAAAGGGAGGGAGAGGGCTCTGTCCATTATTGGCAGGGGAAGGAGAGAGGTGAGCCGGACCAATTTTACAGGGGGGAGAGAAAGGGGAGAGCCGTCGACTTCGGCAGGGTAGAAAATATTAGAAAGAGGTGCCCACTCACTTTCGGCAGGGGGAAGGAGGGGAGAGGGAGAAATCTGATAACATTCGCCAGGGTGAAGAAGACAGGAGAGACACCCACATCGGCAGGGGGAAGGAGGGGCGAGAGGGGGAACCCTACTCAATGTCGGCAGGGTCAGGGAGGTGAAGGGGGTGAGTAATCAACCCCTTTTCGGCAGGAGAATGAACGGGTTTGGAGGGAATGGCTCCCACCCCCTTTCGACAGGGTGAGGGAGAGAGAGGATCCCACGCGCTCGCCCACCAGTCACTGCTATTACCACATCGAGGGTGTTCCTCTGTTCATGCTGACAGTGCCGAGGTGGTAATGATACTTAATCACGGGGAGAGTACAGAAGCGCGTATGAATCCCGGAGAGAAGGTGGGGGATGAGTGTTAAATGCTAATGTAATCTTGAATGGCTGCCGGTAGACTGTATCACGCGTAGAGCTAAGGACATCAGCGCTTGCCTTGAATAACAGAATATCGTGGTTAGAACACAGGAGAGGGATCTCTGGAATGGTACGTAAGAGAAGGTGATTCGTATGTAAGCAAGTAGGAATTTGGATTTATTAACTGTTCGCTGGGTTAACTGAAACAGCGAAGCCAGGGATTCGGTTAGGTTCGAATGCTATCTTCAGTGTCTGATAAAAGTAGACAATCCAGAGGCTAATTCTCACAATTAAATAATTTTTCTGACTCAGATAAATTCTTACTGTTTATACTCGGGCCTTGTAACAATTCTCATTAATGTGTATTTACTCAAGCTCTTCATTAGAGTACAGTGACTGGTGAGTACTTTTCGAATACACTAACTCCTGTGTATGCATAACTAATGTGTCTAACATGAAAGGGTATAGCGTTGTATACAGTGTATGTTTGCATATGGTAGTACTGATCTGTATAGCAGTATTTTTTGTCTGTATGGCTGTCTTTCTGTATATAGGTATGTGTACCTGTTAAAGAGTTACTTATTTGGTATGTGTTTGATAATTCATTGTTTATTCATCTTATTCCTGTGGTCATTGCTGCAAGTGAATCGACATAACGAAGAGTTCATTTCGTAAAATATTTTTTTTTCCCTAGACCTGAGAATCTCCTAATCTATCTAATAATTTATCTTTCATTTCTTGTTAGCTTTATGTATATTGTAAACTTGAAATGGTTTTGGGAATTTACGTAATGTAAACCAATTGTAATTATGGATATTATGTTTTTTTTTTTTTTAATAATATGATGATGAAGTAAAAAAAAGAAAAAAGAAATAAAAGAAAAACTAGATAATGATAATAATAAAATAAAAAACACAAATGAATGTACAAATAA
>NC_091550.1:38480489-38492592 GCF_042767895.1 Penaeus vannamei | reverse complement strand
ATAATCAACTCTATTCCAATAATTTTCAGACTAATAATGAAAATAGTAAAATTACTAACATCATTATCATTTTCATTATAATTATTACTATATTCATTATTATTTCTAAAATTATCATTATTGCTATTATCATTATAAAAATAGTTATGATGAAAATAGCTATAATAATTAGCATAATAATCATTATAACTGCAATAATGATGATAATAATGATGATAATCATGATGATAATGACTATAATGATAATAATCATAAGAATAATGACAGTAATGATAATAATGATGATAATAATTATTATCCAGTCCATTTATAATGAAATAAAGGCCAAAAGTAATAAAATCCCATAATTCGAAAAACGGCAATATCTAGCGTATTACAGCCTTTTGAGAAAAACTGTATCCGACACCCGCAACCTGCAGCGCAGCATACTTCCCCCCAGGTTGGGTCCAGGTCCACAGCCTGTCGTCTCGCCCTCACCATGAGCAGCTTCTCGACGACGCATACCGAGACCTGATTGGTTGACCACGGACAGTTCACTTCAGTTCAGGTAGATTTGCGCAGTCATGCTTCGCCCGGGCCTTTTCTCTGGAGGGGCCCCGGCCTGTGTTAACTATTTCTAGTTAACTCAGATTTTTTCTTTGAACTGCTTTTAGCGGTGGCTGGATTGCAAGCAAGCGATCCAGCTGCCACGGGGTAAGCATGTTGCACCCCCTTTTTTACCAGCCCGGCGGCTGTAGTGGGTGGTCCCTGCCTCAGAAATTGTGTGTACACAACTCTGCAATGATGTAACAGGGTGGCGTTAGGCTCGCCGCAGTGTTTGCAAAACCCTTTGCAGTCTCATTGTCAATAATTTGCCAAGCGCATTGGTAACCTGGTCTTAGTCTGAATAGTCTTCTTTACACACTTTTTATGTTTTTTTTTTTTTTTTATTATTAGTGAGGGAGCTAAACGAGCGAGCGATAACCATGATACTCCAGAAGGCTGGGTATTTGTGTCACTCCGGAAAGTGACCAGTATGGCAATGGATTGGTATCCGCCATAAGCTGGTGTCAATCATCTCTTTAAGGAGCTTTTGTGTGTGGGTGTGAGTGCCCACAGGTATGGCTGGTGTGCTGCAGATCGCCGGGGAGAGCCGGGGCGCGGCTCACCCGTTGGCTAAGGCCTGGGTAGGCCTAGTTGCTGCTTGCTGTGTCTTGTTCAGCTGGAGGATCGTGAGTGCTGAACTCGGCAAAAGGAAAAGCATAAAAGTGTGTAAAGAAGAGGGGGGGAAGGAAGAGTGGGGATAGGAGAAGGATAAGGAGTAGGAAAAGAATTTTAGGAGAAGAAGAAGGAGCCAGGGCTTCACCCAGCTTGCGGGGTAAACTTGAGGTAATCGTTGGAGTGGGTTTGTTGAAAGAGGAAAAGGATCGAGGGGCCCAGCGCCTTCGGCAGACTCGCGTGTTCACAGCGAGGGTATACCCAGCGACCTTGAGCGCGGCTCGCCCCGCCACAACGTTCCCACGGGGCGTGGAGCCTCGCTGTGGCGAACACGGAGCCTCTCGGCTAACTGAGGGGGGGGGGAAAGAAGTTAGCAGGTTTTTGGCGCCATCTCCGGTATGCTCGGAGCCACGGCCTCTCGACCGTGGCTCCAGAGCTGTCCCTCGGCTAACCATCACCGCTGAAGCAGGATGAAGCTCGAGTGAAGCCACACAGAGGCTGGCCCCCCCCGCCCGGGTTGAGAGGAGATTTCTCTCCCTCGGCCGAGGTTTTCCCGTAGGGGCGCGGCTCGGGCGGCCTCACCACGATTGGGTTAACTCCACTGGCCGTGACGCTTCTTTCCTCGGCTCGCACAAACCCTTACGCTAAAGGATTTGGGGTCCTGGCACGAGTACTAGCAGCAAGCGCCACGTGTCGGAAACCGAAACCAGTGGGATGTCAGGGTAAGGATAAGGATGAGGGTCAACGCTATGGCAAGGATATGATATGAGTGAGGGTGAAGGGGGGGGGTGAGGTGGCGGTCACAAGCGTCAGGAGACGAGGTGAAGGTATTTAAAAACGGGGATAAGAGAGGGCAGTCCCTGGGGGAGATTACTTTATTAATGAGATTAAAAGGTACAGGACCAAAAAAACCCAAACAACAAAACAACAAGTGAACAAGCAGAAAGAGAACACGAAAAAAACCCAACAAAAACGAGTGGATAGGGGAAGGGGAAAAATTGAAAGGAATGAGTAGAAGGTGGCTTCAAAGTGATGCGGCAAAACCCGAAAACTGCATCATTCCCTGTCCCATGCCAAAGAAAGAGATCATGGCCTAAACCTGATCTCCAGCCGGAACAAAGGATGGAGGGTGAGTCCATCCAGCCAGTGGTGAGTCAAGCACGAAGTTTGTTTTATCTGTCTACAGGCCAACTCACCCCACATGATGTTAAGGAGGAAGCGAGAGGCTTCCTCGCGGAGTTCAGACGTGTAATAGATCGGTCACGACCCACTACAGGGAACCATCTGAGTGCTTCATTCCATCAGAACAAGCTGAAGTTTGTGTTTGTTAGTGTTTGTTGTTGGTGAGAGTAGAGTGTTTGTGTGTGAAGGAGAGAGTTTTTGTTTTGTTTAGATGCAGCTCGTGCGTGGGATTGCGCGTCTAGATCGACCTAGCCAACAGGGGTCCTCCACCGAGGTGGAAGAACCCGCGTCGGCTCGGTCGGTCGTCAGTTAGTCACTCAAGGTACACCCATTCTACCTGGGTGTACCTTGCGTGGCGTAACCTGAGCCCTGTAGCGGCTCCGCGATCGATGCGCGATCGACGGCTCCTCGAGGTCAGGCAGGGAGTCCTGTGAACCGGCGCGGAAGTCTTGGGAATCGGCGGACCAATTCCCGATGCTTCCCCGCTGTCTCAGGGGTCCCCTGGCAGGGAGCATAGCTCCAGCCGAGAGCCCCAAACCCCGGCCCCGAGAACGCTCTCGACATCGATGTCGGAGTCGCTACTGTCGTCGTCAAGAATGGTGTCATCCAATCTACGACGACAAGCTTGGGGGACAGGAGGATCCTTTTTGTCTTTTTTTTGGGATGCGTGGATGGTGGTGTGGTTTGTTTGCGTTTGTGATCAGTGGTACTTGTAGTTTGGTGTGCCTGTGCTGTTTCTTTATGTCTTCGTTGTGGCTGAGGTTGCAAAACGAGGTGTCGGTGTTGTGAGGAAGAATGAGGCTCTGGGTGAGTGTCTGTCACCTTATTTCCTGTTGTTTCTGTGTTTTTTGTGGCGTACTCAGGGATGTATAGATTGGCGTATTCAAAGATTTCCTCAGGGACACCAATGCTGGGGAGGCCGTATCACTGGAGCATAATAGGGAGAATGTTTCCGAATCTTTTTGCGTTGTATTTGGCAGCTATGAGGCTTACGTGTTGCATGGCTTGGATTTTTGGGTTTGTGTTCGGTGTGAGGGTGCTTGTTGGGGGTTGTGTGGGCAGAGTTGTCCGAGGGGAAGTCGTGGGTCGTCAGGGTGTACTGGTCTGAGCAGGTCGTGTAGCAGCTGTTGTTGCGTAGGAAGGGACAGTGTTATTGTCTTGGCGGAGCTCAGCTCGTTTTGCCTTTAGTATTTCCTTCCGTTTAGGGCAGGATCCACTAACTGCGACATGCGATCCCTCGCAGTTGCAGCATTTTATGGTTTCAGTGCACCTGGCGAAGAAATGACCGTCGCCGGCGCACCCAGAGCATCTCTGGGTGTGTGTGCATTGGTGTTTTTTTTGGTGAAAGCGGTAGCAGTTTAAGCATTGGTCGATGTGAATGAAGCATTCGGGTCCCAAGTTGTAGGTGTATTAAATATCATGAGTCCCCGCGAGAGAAGTTTCTGGGCTTCCTCGGGGGATGAGACGCGAATCTTGACGATTCGCGACTCGGGCGGCTTGTAAACGTCGAGAACAGTGACACCGTTCTTGACGGAAACCTCCTGGCAGAAGGACTCGCACGATCGTGGGGGGGTCGTCTTGTCGATCTTTTTCGCCACGATCGTACACTTAGCCTTCATCTCGGGGGAGGGAACAGGTGAGAAGCCATGGTCTGAGCTTTCTTTGGCCGTCGGCCGAAAGAAATGGGGTCAGGTGTTCGGGGTTTTTCAACTGTCACTTTGAAGCCATTATGGACCTTAAAGAGGTGTGTGACTGCCACCTCAGTGGAGACCGTAAATTAAAATTAAAATTCCCCCACCACGTCTCCGGGGCGATTTGCATGCACGCAGGTGTACCTCAGGGCAGCACCCCCAGCCCAACACTCTAAACATTATACACAAAAGACTTACCAGACCCCACACACACAGATTCACTCACTGTCCTCTATGCTGACGACTGTACGCACCTAGCTCGACACGATGCGCTTTCAGGTGTCGTCCGGCGCATCAATGACGAACTTGACACCGTCTCGAGATGGGAGCATAGATGGCGTATCAAGACTAACGTGACCAAAACAAAAGTTCTTTTCCTAAATCCACGAAAACTACCTCCCTATGACAACATATATCTCAACAGCTTCGACAGACTACAAGCACCGCTCCAAATCACCCACTCTTGTACCATCCTTGGTTTAACCTTTGACACCGACTTTCGGTTTCATTTGTATGGAACTTCAAAGGCCGCCTTGGCCGGCAAAGCCTTACATTCGCTTTATCGATTCCGACGTGCGGCCCCACGTACGAAGCTGCATCTATACAAAACACTTATCAAACCTCTTCTCACATACACACCACTTGCACTCACACAGACAGCATACACCAACAAGCGCAAACTCCAAGTTGTCCAGAATAAAGCACTCAGATGGATCTATGTAGTAAATGGGGATCAATTTATTACACGAGGAAGGTTCTCTGCTCCTCTTAACATCGAGTGGCGTAGGTTGGTTTGTAAACAGATCGACAGACTCCGTGCTTGGCACTCCGCCTGGCTGGATAGACTCAACACTATCTTTCGTTCCGGATGGAGATCTGGTGCAGGCCGTGATCTCTTTTCCCTGGCATGGGACGAAGAAGTGGATGCAGTGTTCTAAGTTTGGCCGCATCCTTTGAAGCCACCTCTTACTCCTTCTTTTCCCTTTCCCCTTCCTCTATCCACTAGTTTTTTTGTTCAGTTTTGTTGTTTGTTTTGTGTTCCTTGTTTTTGTTCTCGTTCTTTTTTAAAGTAATTTAGTGGTAATGTTTTGGTACCTTCCTTTTTTTTAACTTCATAATAAAGTAAATCTCCCTCAGGTACTGCCCTCATCCCGTTTTTTAAATCATTTCACCTCATCCTCTGACGCTTCGTGACCGCCACCCCGACTCATTCCATCATCCTCATCCTACCCCCAACATCCTGCTGGTTTCGGTTTCCGATATGTGGCGTTTGCTGCTAGTACTCGTGCCAGGACCACAAATCCTTTAGCGTAAGGATTTGTGCGAGCCGAGGAAAGAAGCACCACGGCCAGCAGAGTTAATCCAATCGTGGTGGGGCGCCAAGGCCGCGCCTCTCGTAAGTCCTGCGCCGAAGGAGAGAAATCTCCTCTCGACCCGGCGAGGAGGGCCTGCCCCTTGCCTCGCGGCCTCACCCGAGCTTCACCCCGCTTCAGCAGTGATGGTTAGCCGAGGGACAGCCCAGAGCCACGGCCGAAGAGGCCGTGAGAAGAGCATACCCAAGATGGCGCCAAATTCTTTCCCCCTCCCCCTCAGTTAGCCGAGAGGCTCCGTGGTCGCCATAGCGAGGCTCTACTCCCCGTGGGAAAATTGTGGCGGGGCGAGCCGCGCTCAAGGTCGTGGGGTATTCCCCGCGCCACGAGTCGCGGCCTTGCCTCGCCACACGATCCGCGGGTGCGGCCGCGCGGTGAACACGCGAGTCTGCCGATGGCGCTGAGCCCCTCGATCCTTTTCCTCTTTCAACAAACCCACTACAACTATTACCTAGATCTTTACCCCCGCATGCTGGGTCAAGCCCCGGCTCCTTTTTCTTCTACTAAAATTCATTTTCCTCCTCCTTATCCTTCCCCTATCCCCACTCTTCCTTCCCCCCCCCTCTTCTTTATACTTCTCTCTCTCACCTCAGTGATAATGAAGATGATCTGGAGAGATTGGCTCCCCAGTATACGCTAATTTGATAACGTGACCCATGGATTACGCCATAGCGAGGCTCCCCTGTGGTGTACACACTTCACAGGCCCTCTCCCCTGTGGTGTACAGAGAGAGATCACCCAACTGGCGAGGCATTATTGTCACCCATTTTGCGTGATCCTCCAGAGCAAAAGCCACCAGACTTGAGCTTGATTTTGACACTCTTTGACAACAAACTACACAGAGAGCTTCGCCAATTTCTCGTGGTTCGCCGCGACAATTGGCCAGGCCTTCTCTTGTAGTAAGTGCCCCACTACCGCTCCCTTGGAGAGCGAGGTTACAAACCAGGTCTGGACCCTCTGGTCCTGGACATAGTTTGTGGCCACGCACCAAGGGCGACTTTTCGGTGCCTAACTCTTGCCCTCTCCTTCTGACTTCCTGGTGCAGCCTGGGCCTGCGGGAAACGTTGATTTCCAACATTCGCCTGGGCTGCGGTGACGTGATCACACCCCCCTTGTAGCAGGATTGGGGTGCAGAGCGTTTACCACACCAAAACTCCGAGTTCAGCCCACCCAGGGGGATCTCCTGTCCTGTGGTGCTGAAGGGTCGAGTGTAGGGATCAGAGTTTTTTTTGAGGCCCTTCTTAAGACCTCACCCTGAGAGTAGGTATAAAGATAATCCCCGAAAGGGGACCAATCTGTTTCCAACTCTCTAAATGACCACAAAATGAATCAGACCATGGCAGTCACCCTGGAGCCTTTCAAGGCTGCAGGGGGGCGAAAGAAAAATCAAAAGCAGGCCGAACGTGTCCGGCCTGCTGAACCGAGCAAGGACAAGACAGAAACACCAAACACAAAGTCTGTCCATGCACACCAGACTGAGGGAAACCTGAACTCCCCTCAGAACTCCCTCAGTCAAGAAGGGGCTCCAGCTGAACCAGCCAAACCAGCTGCCCCCACTTCTAAAGGCCTTAAACCCCTGCAAAGGGGAGGCGTGAAGCGACGAAGGGTGGAAACTGACTCTGAAGACAAAGACAAAGCCACCATGAACTTCCTGCAGGAAATCAAGGTGCTAAAAGACGGGAGAAAGGTGTGTATCTCACCACTGACCTCCCAAGAGAAAAAGTCCAAGATGGTGCTACTTGGCTTTCCACTAGGGTTCGACGTGGAGGTGATCACGTCTCTCCCACAAGTGGCGAGGGCTTCCCGCATGACCAAAGGGAAGTCTCCAACTAGGCAGGTCCTGGTTATCCTCAAGGGAGCCCCAATCACCACCCTTGATCTGGGTAACTGGGGCTCGTACAAGCTCAGGACATATGTGCCAGAGCCCTTGAGGTGTTTCACGTGCCAGAAATTTGGGCATCACCAGGCCAACTGCAAGGCCAAAGCCAAATGTGGTGTATGCAGCAAGGCACACGAAACCGAAGTGTGTATAAAGGCACACAAAGATGGCCAGAAGGACACAACAGCCAAGTGTCCAACTTGTGCCAAAAAGCATTATGCCTGGAGCATGGCTTGCTCTGTCAGGAAACAGGCAGTGACCAAAAAGCAGGAGCTAGCCAAAAAGCGTCCTGACTTTGTCCCTGCGCCCCCAAGCACCTACGTCTGGGGCCAAAACAAAAAACAAAACCAAAAAGAAAAGATTCCCCGACCTCCTAAGAGGAAGGAGTCGCCCCCACAGCGAAAATTGGATACCTCTAACAGAGAGGAATTTCCCAAGCTTGCTAGTGGCAAAACCACAAAAAAGAACCAAAGGGAAAAAGGTTCAAAGTCCACAGCAATGGTCCTCCCAGTTGATGATAATCTTTTCTTTGACGAGAAAGATATGACTCTCCTGTTGAGTGCTGTAGTTTCTGCAGTAGCAACAGCCTTGGGGAGGACCAGTGAGGAGGCGGAGAAAGCAGTGCAGGTCGCAATGACGGCTATGACCCAAACTGTGGCAGCTCTGAAGGGAAGGAAGCTAGAAGCCTCCAAACCGATAACGAGCAGCGCTCCCCTCCCTAAATCCTTGGATGGCAGGCTAGCTTCGAGAGAAACATTACATGAAACCCCAGCTAGTCTGTCAGGACAGGCTGAAACTGTGCAGCAGGCCGAGTCTGTACAGCCAAAGTCTCGTCCCCTGACCCGAGGTGGCACTTCCAACCTAGGCCCTACACCCCTTGGTAGAGCCTTAACCGGAGTGTCTGACTTAGAGGAAGTTGTACAATCCTCAATCAACGAGGATCTGTATTTATCTGATGCCACCAGCACTGGGGCATCTGAAGCTGAAGCAAGTGACACACAATCTAAGCATACTGCAGTGGAATATCTGTAGCTATAAAAGCAAGAACTCCTTTCTCCAGTCAATTGTGCGAGCAAGGAGCATTGACGTCGGCATGCTCCAGGAGACACTAACTATGGGATCTGTGTGCTTCTCAGGATATCATGCCTTCACCACTCCAAACCTGGATGGTGCTAGAGGCCTGATGACCCTGGTAAAAGAAGCTATCCCGTGCTCCTTAATAGCCAACCCGCCGCACTGTGGAGATGGTGTTGAATCTCTTGCTGTTGAGATTCAGCTACCGGGGGGCCCTATAAAAATATATAATATTTATAGCAAACCACTGTGTGAGAGCTTAGATCTAAACCAGGTCTGTGCTACTGCAGCACAAGACTGAGTGATCATAGGGGGAGACATCAATGCACACATGGCTATGCTGAATCCCCGCAAAAGGCCGAACGCGGCAGGCATTCACATAGCAGAAGTGCCTGAGACATTCCCTGAGATCGCCCTTCTCAACACCAAAGAACCAATGCATGTGAAGGGAGGGGTCCTAGACCTCACCTTTGCCACTGCAACAATGGTGGAGAGAATTTGGTGGTGTGTCGATGATACGGTTACTAGTGATCACTACGGCATAGTCACCACACTAATGGATGCAGCTCCAGCCCAAAGACCACATCACATTCCTAAATGGAAAACAGACAAGGCCAACTGGTTTGCCTTTCAGGAAGGCTTGGCTCGATGTCTGAAAGACAATGAACCCAATAACAATAATGAAAACGTGGATGTGCTAGAGGCAAGGCTAATCCAGGCCATAAACCAGGCAGCCTCACAAACCATCCCCAAAACTCGCCCATGGTCCAGAACTCACAAAGACGCCTGGTACAATAATGAGATCAAAGAGGTCAACCACAGGGTTGATATGTGTAGAAAAAAACTTCCGACGGCAAAGATCTCCTGACAATCTGGCCCTGTTGAGGGAAGCTGTCGTGGATGCCAAGGAAATTGCCAACAGAGTAAGGCAGGAAAAATGGCTGGAATGGTGCCAAACTTTTGGGCACCAGACCAGCCTTACAGAGTTGTGGAAACGGGTCAGGCAAGCGACAAGCCGCCAAGCTCCAAAATGCACTCATCATGACCCACAATCAGAGGCTAACAGATTGGTGCTTGAGTTCTCTGCCAGAACCAGCACCAACAATCTGCCTCCAATGATGAGAGAAAAACAACAAAACTGAAATCCAGAAAGACTTGCTCTCATAAGAGACAAGACACTCGAAGCTGGTGAAACGGATGCCTTGTTCTCTCTTAGGGAACTAAGAAAATCATACAAATCCAGTTCTGGGTCAGCACCGGGATCTGATGGGATCTCTCACCCCATCATTTCGCATTTAGGCCTTGCAGGAGAACTTGCATTCTTGCAGGTTATCAACAAATTCTGGTAAACAGCCACAGTGCCCCATAGCTGGAAACAAGTCACAATAGTTCCCATCCCAAAACCAAAGGAAGCTATGAGCCACTGGCCCTTCCTCCAAATACAAAAAGAGGTACCGAAGTCATACTATTCAGACTAAGACTAGGTTACCAATGCGCTTGGCAAATTATTGACAGTGAGTCTGGGAGGTTATGTAAACACTGCGGCGAGCCTAACGCCACCCTGTTACATTACTTGCAGAATTGTGTACACACAATTTCTGAGGCAGGGACCACCCACCACAGCCGCAGGGCTGGTAAAAAGGGTGTGCAACATGCTTTCACCGTCGCGGCTGGAGCACTTGCTTGCAATCCATCCACCGCGGTAAGCATACAGTTCAAAGAAAACATCTGAGTTAACTAGAAATAGTTAACACAGGCCGGGCCACACCAGAGATAAGGCCCGGGCGAAGCATGACTTCGCAAATATAACTGAACTGAACTGAACAGGTGACAATAATGCCACAAAGCGAAGCAGGTGACAATAATGCCACAAAGCGAAGCAGGTGACAATAATGCCACAAAGCGAAGCAGGTGACAATGATGCCACAAAGCGAAGCAGGTGACGGTAATGCCGCAAGGCGAAGCAGGTGGCTCGGCTTGACTGGTGCTCTGTGCTCTCTGCTCCTATATCCTCTCTGATTTCGGTGTCTCCACTTCTTTCTCTCTGTCGGCGGCGGGACTTCCGGGGAGATGTGCTCGGGCGGTCACATCAAGGGTGGATTATCATCACTGGCCGTGGCACCTCCTCCCCGGCTCGCGCGTTGGCACTCCTTACGGCAAAGGAGCCGCGGTCATGGCACGGGTACGAGCGGCAGATGCCACGTGTCGGAAATCCGGAACCAGTGAGATGAGGGTAAGGATTAGGATGCGGGACGCTTAGGCGATGTGAGAGAGATGAGGTGGGAGATGAGGTCGAAGATGCCGTCACGCAGGGAAAGGGGTTGAAGAGGAAATTAATTAAAAGAGGGGACAGGGCTTAACGGAGGGTTGTTGTTTATTAGGGAGGTTAAAAGTTCCGTTGGAGAACGGGAACGAACTTAAATGAAACTTAAAAGAACTTAAAAACACAAAACCAAAACTTAAAAACTTAAAAGCTTAAAACACAAAGTTAAAACTACAGTGTAAAGGAAACAACTACATGCATTAGAAACAATGATTAAACGAGTAAATAAAATGAAAAGTGAACATGAAAATGAACATTTAAAACATTAAAAAACAAACAAACGTAAAACAGGAGAAATGAGCCGAGCCAAGGACCTCCCGGGGCTCGTCACATCGTGATGTGGCGGGCCTCGGGGTGTTCCCTCGCGCGCAGCGTGGCTGGCCATTTCTCGGGGAGTTAAAACCATGCTATGTGGTTAAGTTAATGGCAAACAAATAAAACATGAGAGGGGAGAGCGAGAAAGATAGAAGGAAGTGAGAGAGTGCACAAAGGAAAAGAAGGCGCTGCCAAGCTCAGACAGCTGGCTCAATCTCCTCAGACCAGTCCAGAGAAAAGAGATCACGGCCTATCCCGCTCCTCCGTCCCTGGATGAAGGCGCTGGAGCGCTCTATCCAGTCGGGGCACCATGCACGGAGTTTGTCGAGTTGTTTACAAATCATCCATCACTACACGAGGTTCAGCGGGAGCACCGCTGCCCTCTCGTGTAATCGTGCTGTTGACACAAAGTCGTCCCACGCCACGCTGTAGACCCAGCGAAGTGCTTTGTTCAGGACGATCTGTAGCTTGCGTCTGTTTGTTTGTGCGGCGAGTGTAAGTGTGAGTGGTGCGTATGTGAGGAGTGGTGTGATGAGTGCTTTGAGCAGGTGCAGCTTCGTGCGCGAGACTACGTTCTTTTGTAATAGATGGCGACATAGTGACTTCAGTAACTACATGGGAGAATAACTGCCATCGATTAGCTGACTAATATACATCTTACTAGTGTACGTATGACATTCCACTCCATGTGATGCTATCGGTGTAAACTAGAGAGCTGCGCAAAACCCACCGAGGAGAGCGGGCCACCACCGCTCAACTGTTCATCCTGATTATACTACAATCTTTTTAGTATCCATTACTATGTCATAGGTAAGTATGCTGCTTCTGTGGGAATGTTCCAATATCTCTATAATAGTGTAATGTGCTATCCTGTCATACATACATTGTGGATTCTTTGTTTTCCATGGCGGGGGTTGGGGGGTGGCAGCCATCCCCCCCCCCCCCAGGGAGGGTTGCAGGAGGCGCAGCTCCCTGCATTATACATTGCAGGGACTTATTAACTGATAATTGTATACTGTCCATTTAGTGTATCATTAGTGTTATTTAACCCAACATTTTCTCTGAAACCTTT
>NC_091550.1:38455489-38457989 GCF_042767895.1 Penaeus vannamei | reverse complement strand
TCAGAAGTTCTACAATACAGTATCTATCCCTTCATGTGCAGTTGGCTATAAATTCCTGAGAAAGACCACTGTGTTAGAAGTGAATAGGTTAAAGTCAAATAAATCTCGCCATATTTTACACTCTGAATCCAACACTAATCACAACGTCACTGATAACAAGTTTTGTTCTCATTCGGACTATAAGGTATCACAAAGACGTTTTCTTTTCTTCTTTTCTTTCCCTTTCTTCCATGCTTTTATCTTATTTCTTCAAACGTGTCCTCTTTCGCGTCTGTGATTCGACCTAATTCGAAGTGCAAAGAGCGAGGTAAAAGGAAATTGCTACAAAAAGGGCTAACTGCGGCGACGATCCCCTCTAAACACAACTTGCGGCAGATAAGGGGCTTTTCCCTAAGACGAACCATTTAGGGTATTGGCGTTTTATCAGCGCTTCGTCCCCTCCCCCTCGCCCCCCCCCCCTTTTCCCCTGGCGAGAGAGACAACGCGGGGAAGGCCGTTCGGAGGATAAAGCTGTCATTCCCTGCGACGAGGAGGACTTAGGGCAGACTTATAGGCCTGGCAGAGCTTAAGTTTCGGCAGGGGACGGAGGGAGAGGGAAGGGGTGATGCGGCGGCGCGAGTAGCCAGACAAGTTTCGACAGGGGAAGGGAAAGGGAGGGAGAGGGCTCCGTCCATTATTGGCAGGGGAAGGAGAGAGGTGAGCCGGGCCAATTTTACAGGGGGGAGAGAAAGGGGAGAGCCGCCGACTTCGGCAGGGTAGAAAATATTAGAAAGAGGTGCCCACTCACTTTCGGCAGGGGGAAGGAGGGGAGAGGGAGAAATCTGATAACTTTCGGCAGGGTGAAGAAGACAGGAGAGACACCCACATCGGTAGGGGAAAGGAGGGGCGAGAGGGGGAACCCTACTCAATTTCGGCAGGGGCAGGGAGGTGGAGGGGGTGAGTAATCAGCCCATTTTCGGCAGGAGAATGAACGGGTTTGGAGGGAATGGCTTCCACCCCCTTTCGACAGGGCGAGGGAGAGAGGGGTTCCCACGCGCTCGCCCACCAGTCACTGCTATTACCACATCGAGGGTGTTCCTCTGTTCATGCTGACAGTGCCGAGGTGGTAATGATACTTAATCACGGGGAGAGTACAGAAGCGCGTATGAATCCCGGAGAGAAGGTGGGGGATGAGTGTTAAATGCTAATGTAATCTTGAATGGCTGCCGGTAGACTGTATCACGCGTAGAGCTAAGGACATCAGCGCTTGCCTTGAATAACAGAATATCGTGGTTAGAACACAGGAGGGGGATCTCTGGAATGGTACGTAAGAGAAGGTGATTCGTATGTAAGCAAGTAGGAATTTGGATTTATTAACTGTTCGCTGGGTTAACTGAAACAGCGAAGCCAGGGATTCGGTTAGGTTCGAATGCTATCTTCAGTGTCTGATAAAATTATACAATCCAGAGGTTACTTCTCACAATTAAAGAATTTTTCTGACTTAAATAAATTCTTACTGTTTATACTCGGGCCTTGTAACACTTCTCATTAATATGTATTTACTCAAGTTCTTCATTAGAGCACAGTGACTGGTGAGTACTTTTCGAATATGCCAACTCCTGTGTACGCATAACTAATGTGTCTAACATGGAAGGGTATAGCGTTGTATACAGTGTATGTTTGCATATGGTAGTACTGATCTGTATAGCAGTATTTTTTGTCTGTATGGTTGTCTTTCTGTATATAGGTATGTGTACCTGTTAAAGAGTTACTTATTTGGTATGTGTTTGATAATTCATTGTTTATTTATCTTATTCCTGTGGTCATTGCTGTAAGTGAATCGACATAACGAAGAGTTCATTTCGTAAAATATTTGTTTTTTCCCTAGACCTGAGAATCTCCTAATCTATCTAATAATTTATCTTTCATTTCTTGTCAGCTTTATGTATATTGTAAACTTGAAATGGTTTTGGGAATTTACGTAATGTAAACCAATTGTAATTATGGATATTATGCTTTTTTTTTATAATATGATGATGAAGTAAAAGAAAGAAAAAAAAACTAAGTAATGATAATAATAAAATAAAAAACACAAATGAATGTACAAATAAATAATTAAATAATTGTTCATCCCTATAGTTGCATCTCCTAACTTATAAGTAAAGTTGCTTCATTAATCTAAACTTACATCTAAGACTTGAGAGGCTAATCTTTGTTACGTTTATTGCTATCTTACTGTAGAAACAGAAGTAATTTAATCAAAACCAATACTTTGGAGAAGACTCAAAACAATTTCAGCTTTTGGGAGTATCAGTCCTCAGAGTTAGAAAAAAAGTAGATAGATTATCTGTAAGACTTTCTTGTAAGTGTGAAACGGCAACATTAGAACGACATTAAATCGGAAATGTTTTCTGATAAAAACTCACACGAGTGAAGTTTGTAATTTCAAACCTTAGAGTTCTACGGGTTAATATTGCCTTTATGTCCAAAGCCTTTTACTTATCTGTGCGAGTTTCGTCCT
>NC_091550.1:38445489-38447989 GCF_042767895.1 Penaeus vannamei | reverse complement strand
AAGTGTGTGTGATTGTACGTGTGAGTGTCATTGTGTGTGTGTGTGTGTGTGTGTGTGTGTGTGTGTGTGTGTGTGTGTGTGTGTGCGTGTGTGTGTGTGTGTGTGTGTGTGTGTGTGTGTGTGTGTGTGTGTGTGTGTGTGTGTGTGTGTGTGTGTGTGTGTGTGTGTGTGTGTGTGTGTGTGTGTGTGTGTGTGTAGATGTGTGTTTGTGTCATTACATTATTATACAATACACTGTAAGCCCTTTGTGTCTCAAAATATTTCTCCTATACCTAGTAAATCAAATGCTTCTAATAACAATGACAAAAAGGATCAAAATCTTAAAACATTTTGATCCTAACAATTACCCAGCAAGGAAGAAACATTATTCATAATAATACGGTTTGTGTACTTCTTTTATACAAGATCGCAATATCACACTGAATCACATGTAGGGACATCATTACTCTCTTTGGAAAGAGTATGAATAAAAAAATAAAAGCGAACAATCTAATACCAGTCTTTCTAATATCTCTAATAAAGCACTCAATTTTCAGATCCAACATCCATCACATTGCTTTTGACGGCCGAGTGAACAATGAGTTTAATCGGAATAAAAAAAAATTATGATGATATATTACAAAAAATAATGGGAAAATTAAAAGTTATATAACGTTTCATGGCAAAGCGCATAAACAAGAAACATGAAAGGAATAATAATACTATTAACAACCACAGTAATAATAATAATAATTACAATAATTCTAACGATGTACGTAATCAAATCATGATGATAATCATATCATGATAATAATAATGATGATGATAATGGCAACAATAAGATAACTACAATAACAGCAATGATTACATGAGAATAATAGTAATATAAACAATAGCCATAATAAATAATAATGATAATAATAATAATTTTTATTCCTATTATTATTATTACTATTATTATCATTATTATTATTACTATTACTATTATTATTATCATTATCATTATTATTATCATTACTATTATCATTATAATTATTATTATTATTATAATTACTAGAACTAGTAAGAAGAATGAAAATAATAATAATTATAATAATAATAATAGCAATAATAACGATATGGATAATAATCATAGATCCATAACATGATGCGCATGTACGGGTGTATGTCCTTTTTTAATATCTATTTTGTCAATTATCACCATATTTTACACCAAAATGGATAAACTTCAAGTCGGTGACATGAAATATCACTCTAGGGACAAACATAGAATATTCCAAGTATACGATGCCTACTGCACATTAAAAAAGAAAGATTTTAAGTCTACAGTTACATGAAATATGATCACATAATGCACAATAATACATAAGTAAAATTGAATTATAATATTAGCGGCACCAGCGCTAACTAGAATAATATCAATGTATTAAAAAATGTAAATGATGATAACAAGAGTAAAAAATAAAAATAAGATTGGCGACAATTATAAATAAAGTTTAATAATAAAGACTGAAAAATAATAACATTTAAATCAATAATAACTAGTGGGAGAAATGGGAATTCCACATCCTATCTCCCTCTTCCCCTTCCCTCTTTTCGACTCCCTTACCCATCCCCTTTTCCTCTTTAAGTCCCCTCGTTTCCCTCTTTTTCCCCCTTTCCTCTTTGTCTCCCTCTTTTTCCCCTTTTCCCCTTTAAGTGCCCTCGTCTCCCTCTTTTTCCCCTTTCCCATTCCCTTTTCTTCTTTAAGTTCTCCTCGTTTCCCTCGTTTTCCTCTTTCCTATCCCCCTCTCTTTACCCTCCACCTCCCTCCCCCGTCGGGTAGTTGTATGCATTAATAGTCTATTTTAATGAGTATATTTATAATAATAGCAACAACAACAATAATCATAATAACAAAAATAATAAGTATAATAATTATGATAACAGAGTTGCAATAAGGATAATAATAGAGTTTGAATAGGGTTTTCATGGATATATATTATCACGCATTGTTTCCAGGCGTGAAATATGCGTAATGGTTGCACAGACGAAAACCAAGCAAAATAATATGATGGATAAAAAATAAGTTATTTTCATCCAATAATGACAGGTTGATAATATTAACAATGAGGATAGTAAAAAGAGTTATAACAAAAAGTAGTAGTAATAATGATAACAATGATAATAACAATAAAATTAACACGAATTACAATAATAATGATGGAAAAAACGGTAACGATACCAACAATAATAACAATGATAATAAAAGTAACAGTAATGACAACAATAATCATAACATTAATAACGACGATGATGATAACAATAATAAGCAAAACAAATTAATGAAGATCGTAATAATCATGATAATGACATTGACAGTAATCAAACTACAAAAATGATAATCCTAGCAATTATAATATTGATAATAATAAAAATAGCAACACCAAAGATGATATTATTGCTCCAATAACGATATGTCTTCAGATGATCACACATTACGGAGTTTGTGAGATTCACTGATTACGTTACGTCATCCAAA
>NC_091550.1:38407989-38412989 GCF_042767895.1 Penaeus vannamei | reverse complement strand
CTATATTGTGATCTTCATAAGGTAATGGTAACGGTGATGATGAGGGTGATGCAAGTGATCGTATTGATTAATAGTAGTGATGATGAGGTGAAAAGATGCTAAGGATGATGATTATAAATAACTATTATTATGTTGATTACTATTCTTGTTATTATCATCAGTCTTATTCTTATTTTCATTGTCACCATTATTGTTTTGATGTTATTATTATTTTATAATTATTATTATTATTATTATTATTATTATTATTATTATTATCATTATTATCATTATTATTTTAATAATAATTATTATCATTATTATCATCATTATTGTTAATATTATCATTATTAAAATTATTATCATTATTGATATTGTTCTCATTGTTTGTGTTGTTTTTGTTATTGTTATTATTATGATTATTACTATTATAATTATTTTTACTATTATCATTATGAGAATTATTATTATCATCACCATTATTATTATTACTATCTTTATTATCATCCTTCTTCTTATTATTATTATTATCATCATTATAATAATAATTATTATTACTATTATTATTATTATCATTAGTATTATCATTACTACTACTATTATTACTATTTCTATTATTATTATCATTATTATTATCATCATTGTTGTTATCAATATTATAATCATTATCATTATTTTATTACTACTACTTTTTTACTATTCTTACTGTCACAAGGACCAATGCCATTAACATTACCATCGTTGTTACCATCATTATTATAATAGTTGTTTTCATTATTACTATTGCGATTTTCATGATTATTATCGTCCTCGTCATCAAAAACACTATTATGAGTATTCCAAAAACTTATGGAAAAGGAGGAACACATCCGCTTCTACCACTCCTTGCGCCACTTAACTCCAAAATGCGTCCACTTATTATTGATATTTGACTCAGTTATTCTCGTAAGTTCAGCGATCGAGCAAATACATTCGTCCCAGTGACCATAAATATTATCCTTTGAACGTGTGTTTGGCCTGATGTACCGCCCGAGATTTGAACGCGAGATTCAAAGGGGTCTCGGCTGCGTGGAGCTTATATCAAGGAAATTAAATGTACACAGACACAAGATTTGTATGTACTTGCTTCGTGGGAGGGGAGAAGCAGGGGGTTAGGGATGGGGAGAAGGAGAGGGAAGGGGAGAAGGAGAGGGGAGGGAAGGGGAGAAGGAGAAGCAGGGGATGTGGTGGTGAAGGGTGGAGTAGAGGGGGGAGGGAAGTGGGTAAAGGAGGGGGAAGGTATTTGCTCAAATCTCAAAATGATTGACTTAATCACATTCGGGTTATGGAAGAATGGCTGGAAGGAACTGGAAGAGGATTTAGGTAATAATTTCCTTCACAGAAAAAGAGGGAGGAAGAGAGGGGGATATAGAGATAGATAGTAATAGATAGAGATCGATAGACAGATAGACAGACAGAGAGAGAGAGAGAGAGAGAGAGAGAGAGAGAGAGCGAGAGACAGAGAGTGAGAGAGAGTTAAAGAATGGTAAAGAGAGAGAGAGCGAGAGACAGATAGTGAGAAAGAGTTAAAGAATGGTATATATAGAGAGAGAAAGGAAGAAAATGAGAAAAGGTCTATTCTTAAGATAAAAAATAATAATAATAATAAGACCATACAATATAACTATCTGCACACACACACACACACACACACACACACACACACACACACACACACACACACACACACACACACACACACACACACACACACACACACATGCAGCACTTATACCCACGCATACACACAACCGCACACAGTCCCAAAGAGAACTCAATCCTCCTTATCCATATTCATGTCCGTTACGCGTTTACAGCCACGAAGATCCTACTCCCTCGGATATTTTGCTCGTGAATCCGAGCTGATGTGACAAATTCGGTTTACATATATTTTAAGAGCGCCAGAACGGGTGTCGTTGGCGAAAATGTTCAAATTGGAAGCGCGCTGGACAATGCGGTGTCGAAGAAGTGGCGCTCAAGTTTGAAGGCGTGGTTTTCCTTTCCGTGTGGATGCGGTGCAAGTGTGGATGGCAGGGGAGGGGTGATGTCGGTGTGGTTATTGTGCCTTTGGTTGTGAATTTTGGTGGTAGTGTTACGTTTGCGTTGTACTGGTCTTTTGGTATTTGTCCTAGAATTTTCTGTGCTGGTTTTATTTCTGTAATCGCGGGAGTTGTTTTATGCCAGCAAAGAGTAGTGGAAATAGAATGACATGATTTAAGTTCATTTTAACCCTTTCTGTACCGACTATAAGAGCTGGATTTTTCTTGTGATTTTTAGATATGTTCAGCATGGCACACTTATGTATCCTTTGTATGTTTTAAAAATAAAGATATATGTTTAAATGGCGGGAACTGAGGTTCACTTCAGATAGGGTGGGAGTGTTAGCCAAACAGAACTTTAAAGAAATGATTAATTTGCCTGCTTATTGAAATATATAACGTAACAAAGCACTAGGATTCTCTTGGCTCATATATTTAATATACTCAACGTTTTTACTTCATTACCCAAAACAGCTGTTGCAAATACGACTAAAATAACATTATACTTAAAATTATGCCACCCCCAGGAACTGAAATTAATCCGTAATAATTACAATAGTTGAAAATATAATTCTGGGTGCAATCAACGTATATATAGAGCAAGGCATTTGAAGCTTAAGTTTGGTACATATCAGGGAGGAAGGATAGAAAGTTTTTCATAGCACGGCAGTACAGGTATACGCCACAGTGGCTGCATCTAGACTTTGGACTTGATTCTTTGCCTTTTCCTGAGAACGCCTTGTATCTGCATTTTGGGTGAGCAGATTCAGGTCAATGTACTCCAGTATTACCAAAGCATACTAAATTAGGCACACTATATGCCAACTTATGATGTTTAATATTCTTCACAGAATTGTTGGTTTGAGACAAAAAATTTCTTGCTAGAACCTTTCTAAACTTACAGAATAGGCAGAGAGTCTTTATCAGTTTGTTCTTTCTATAATGTATAACCATTAATCATAACTGAATCAAGAAGACTGAATGTAATACAAGCAACTGCTTTAGAAATTTCCTATCAAGCCATGTATTTGGTGTAAAATGTCATGTTTATTCACACCTCCCTTGCAGCCATTGAAGTCATTTATTGCAGTAAGGATAGATGACTAAAATCTTTGTACCATCCAAGAGGAAAGAACCTTCGCTGTCCTCTAAATTGCGACTCCCTTACCTGATGCCAAAGTTGAAATAAGAACATAAATCCAATTATGGGTTATGTCTGGCTGCAGTCTATTTATCCGTATTGGTCCTCAAGTGATGTTCAAGTGACACCCAAACATTTTATTACATTTTTAAGAGATCCAAACCCAAAAGACTAGCTGTATAAAGTCAGACAATAAACAGAAAACTAGAAAAGAACTTTGAACATGGTAGGAAGCTGTCTGAGTTCCTGAATGTTGAATCGGCCATCAAATTACACACACAGAGAGAGAGAGAAGAGAGGAAATGAGTGACAATGAGAGAGAGAGAGAGAGAGGAGTGAGTGAGAGTAAGTGAGAAAGATAGATAGAGAGATAGAGAGAGAGAGAGAGAGAGAGAGAGAGAGAGAGAGAGAGAGAGAGAGAGAGGAGTGAGTGAGAGTGAGATAGATAGATAGATAGATAGAGAGGGAGAGAGAGAGAGAGAGAGAGAGAGAGAGAGAGAGAGAGAGAGAGAGAGAGAGAGAGAGAGTAGTAGTAGTAGTATTACTAGTAGTAGTAGTAATAGTAGTAGTAGTAGCAGTAGTAGTAGTATGTTTGTGAGAGAGAGAGAGAGAGGAAAGAATGAGGTAGATGAGAAACAAAGAGTAAGGGAGAAAGGGGATGGAAGGAAGAGAAGTGGAAAAAAGAAGGATGATAGAACGGGGGTAAAAAATTGAGGGAGGTGAAAAGTAAAAGGGTAGTAAAAGAAATTTATCTAGAAATGAAATGTAAGGGGAAGGTAAAGGTAAGGTGAAGTGAGGGGAATGCTAAGGGAAGGGGAGGTGAGGGAAGGAGGTATGCCTATATATTGAAAATCATAAATAATTGATAAATTTCTAACAAGTATATATGAAGACTGGCTGTAAAATTGCGAATAAAACCATTTTTTCGTTTAAAAGTTGCCTCCTCACTGGCGGGAACTCATGGTACCATTCATTTATCTCCTTGTTTCTATCGGGCTTTTGCTTGATTTATAGAGTGAACACCTGCATAGGGGCTTTATTAATCTAGGCACAATACTGTGTACAGAATAATGCGTTACTTCATTCAATAGTTATCGGCAATTAAAAACATGAAATTTAGGATGTACACACTAGCACCCGCCTCTCTTTGTTTTGTAACCGTGTATTGGTCGAGTTACGATTGTGTTGCCAGATGCCCGATTATGATCATTCTACAAGGTTTCCTGAATGTCCGGCGGTAAAGAAAACGGAGTTTCGATCATAAATAAGAATTGTAGGGACAAAAGTGCATGGCAGGAACTGAAATACCCGTCAGTAGAGAAAGGATTAAAATCCTTTCGAATTTCCGAGCAAAAATTAATTTGGCTCCATCATTTAAACGGATAATTCGGGAAATTTCTAAAAGAATACGCGAAATGGCAATATATATTTTTTTTCAGCCGTTAATAGAACTGAGGTGGTTACTTATCTATACAACCTGTTCATAATACCAATAGGAATGAAAACCTTAATCACGAGAAGATAAAATAGTGTTTTAAAAGACCCAAGAGGCAAGGAAGGCTGTTAATGTCTGTGTCTGTATCCATATATTTTGACAGATAGATTTGTTCTTTCTATTGCTTGTGCTCTATTTCTTTTTCTTTTTCTTTTCTTTTTTTTGTAATATAGTCCAGTAGTGTCAACCTGGACTATTCCAAAGTTACAGGGAGGGTATTTATTAAGAAGAATTTTTGGCTGTAAATGAACTCGTGATCGACAATAATCCCAGCGCCAAATTATATGATTTAATTTATATCACCAAC
>NC_091550.1:38397989-38402989 GCF_042767895.1 Penaeus vannamei | reverse complement strand
AGACTGGCCTCAGTAAAGAGACGGAATTTTCTCGGTGCAATCCCGAGCGAGAGACACCTTGTCTGCCGCGCGGTCTCATTCACAACAAATATCCTTTTTAGAGCTAGCTGCCTTGTCGGGGCGATGAACACGCGCATGCAAGGCTTAGTATTATGGACCTCAGAGAAGCAGCTACGTGACGAGAGACACATACACACTCACACACACGCATACACACTTGCCCCTAAAACAGCTGGCCAGATTGTGGATCGTGTGAATGGATACACATATAAAAACGTTTTCCACACATTTTTTTCAATCTATTTATTTTATTCATTTCGGGCAGCTGAACGTAACGAATTGACTCTATACCTGCCGTTGAGTGTGACGCCAACTCAGCTCTAGCTCTGTACAAAAAATGTCTGTTTATAGATGACGCTCCCATATGCTACACAAGAGATGGCTACAAGGCGTACCGATGCGAAATATATTTCCGGTGTGCTTGAGGGGCACGATTCCCCTTCCAGCACTTCCAACGTTTGCCAACATGGATGGAGACTCGTTTCTGGGATACTCTGTCGCTCCAGAAAAGGGAGGGCAGGAGTGTGTCTTCCCGCTTCGAGTATGACAGGTTCATGGCGTGGGTCTTGGCGACAACACTCTGGTAGTAGCAACGGCACTGTTACGTCAGCACTGTCCGTGGCACTAGCGTTCTACACTGACACCAGCAGCGGTTACCGACCATAAGCAGCAGTTCACATTTGTCTTTTGGCTCTATGACTGGCGTGGCGCAGCTGCGAGTTACACAAAGTTCCCTTTTCCTCACAGGGTCCACTTCTGTGTACTATTTTGCGCCCATATTTATAGGCATGGTGTGAACCTTTTTTTCTATGTGGTGTGTATTTTTTTAAAGATATATAGTTATATTATACATTTTGCTGAACACTTCATATTTTGGAAAATGTGCAAACTTTGAACGTTGTATGGAGTACAATTTTTAAACATGTGGACTATTAGAAGTATTGGTTTTGGTCTCATTTTCATGATTTCCAATACTTGGCAGTAAAATCTTAAAACCAAAGGACCTGTTTGATTTCCACTTTAAACATGATTTCTTGCTTTACTCACGTGAATCTTCATATTTTCTGGATGCATTCAACCGCATTTTACTCGTGTCTCGTGGAATTTCATTAAACCAAATGTCAATACACTGAAGTGCACCCAATTACTGAGCGAAGACAAGGGTAGAGATAGTGGTAGATACAGAGATACAGGCAGACAGACACCAGACATGCAAGAGAGTTGTATGATGCCAAATACAAAGAGCTTCAGAGTCGCATCCTTTCTCCCGAGGAATTCCTTAACATGACTACAATGTTTTTAAAAGCTTAAAAATAAACCGGAAGGTATCGCGTAGCACTTCCTGCAAGGCTCCTGGCTGTCGTGCCGGAAAGTTATATGGCTATAGAGAAAGACGAAAAAATAGTTCATTGGACAAGGCAGCATGACCTGACCTGTCATCTAACTCCGGAAGGACTCTAACTTCAGTCAGTCCATGTTAATGCTATGGTTTCATCCCTTGGAAAAGTTTCACTGCGTTGTCTTTGAAGTTTCATTTTATCATTTTGGTTTGCGTTGGAGTCCATTTTGTCTGCAGATTATCTATTGCAAAAACAACACTGGCCTTTGTTGAACATAGCGAAAAGAGTGGATAAATGCGTTATTGTTATCATCAGAGCCATGCACAATCCAAACCAATCTATGTGCGGCCTTAAATAAATGTGATTGCTTGAAGGTCTATATGTAAGTATATAGTCATATACTTTGTACACACATAACTCATAAACACACAGGTAGTTTCATCATCACACGCTATGCATTCCAAAACCATGAAACAGAAAACCTTTTTTGTTTATTATTAAAAAATAAAGCCTAGCATATTCTTACTGTGCAATTGCAGTCTTTCATTTATGTGAACGGAGTCCGTGCTTCGAAATAAATTCAAGCTTTGAAGCCCGAGGAATTACAGATCTATGATTTATCACTTTTTTATCATATATGATTTCCATTGTTTTGTAAATACTTTTATTAGTGGTGCCTCGCTTCTGTTCTGAAATACATATGTTGTATACCAGATCTTCACTGTTAAGCCTAACCTTTTTCGGTAAATCAAAATCTTGATAGGTTTTCTTTAATAATCAGTCTGATAAACTATCAACCTCAGAATATCGTTCATAGTACTATAACTAAAATCTTTATTGCTAGATAATCATTCACCTAGTCATTTCAAGGTGCGCCAATGAGCAACAACAACAAAAAAATCCAAATCCATTATACCTTTCTAGTAGACAGGTGCGAGCCACAGATTATTCTGTACAATTATTTGGGTATTTTCGATAAAAAATATCATTGGAAATCTATGAAATATATGTATATATAATTTTTTCTTTTATTTCTTCTTCCCCTCAATGACACTTCACAGCAGCGAATTGCAAATTCACAACTGAAATATAGCTCTTACAAGATCTTCATATTGACTACTCCAGCCACTGAAGTCTGCATTTTACAGCTAACACATAACGGGACATCTCCCTGGGAGTCATGTCCACTTGCTAAGGAAATGAAGTCATATACTTGGGCATTCCTTGCACACACTGCGTATATGGAGCTGTTGTCCCTTCACGTATGAGGTGGCAGATTTTCCTACGTTTAGCGAGCAACAAGCTATGCCTGTAAAGTGCATAATACGTGTCGTCACACTTGTAAAAAAAAAAAGCACCTTATTTTCTTTTTCCTTTCATCTTTCTTGTTTTCTGTCTCTGGCTCAGGGCATTGGTTTGTTATATATATATCTATAATATAATAAAATTATGCTATATCTTGCTGCAAGCCATGCACATTATTGTATAACCCCGTGGTTCTTGTTTCCATTGTTTACTCACAACGGGGACCATCACTGCATGCAACATTACACGAGGCGACCTTTTATCTTTTTTTTTGTTTTTGTTTTTTATGTTTTCATTAATATCCATTTTGGGGAACTTGTCTAAATCCAAAGATCCGGCTATAGCTTGGGCCACTGGTGAGCTGTAAAGGATGAAGAACAAAAATAGAATGAATAAAAGACATATCAAGTCATACGACGTAGATTGAATAGAAGCATATATGTATATTAAACTATATCAAATCTACGAATCCTACGTTACCCTTAAAAATGATTAAAATCCATACAACCAAACTTCATGAAACCTGGCATTTTCTCTATTCCTATTATTTTATCATAGCATGCTTTAATTCCTTTCCAATTTGTGTATTTATGTGCCTGCGCACACATAAACAGACACACACGCACATAAAGACACACACAAACACACATTTATATAATGATATCAATAGGTACATATATAATGTTTTAAGTGTCAACTTCACAAATACACTTTCATAGGCATTATCATAAAGATATAGTAACAACAACAAAAGTAACGATAATAATGATAAGGAATATAGCAAAATATAATGAATACATATTTAATCAAAAGACCTTTCCCGAAACAGCTTAATATGTGCCTTATATAATAAATGACCTAGTTTCATATTCGCAGTCTATATATAACCGATCTATATTTATTAGATGTAGAATATAGTAGAATGACCCTTATGCCACCATTATTTGATAAAATTATCACTATCAATAAAATTATCATATACTACTACAACTTCTGAGGATAAAATAATAGTAATAATGACAATTATAATAATGTTAATAATAGTAATAATAATAATGACAATAATAATAATAATAAGATAAAAACAATAAGGATGATTATAACAATAATAATGATGATTATAACAATTATGATCATAATAATTATAATAATAATTATGAATTTAATGATAATGATTATAATAATCTCAATACTAATGTGGTAATAATGATATTGATGAGGTTACCAATTATTATGATAACAATAATGATAAAACTGATGACAATGGAAGTGACGAAGCTAATATTGACAATAATAATAATAATTATAGTTAAAATAATAATAATAACAATAGTTGTGATACTACTACTTCTGTTAGCAGTAATAATGACGATAATATTAATAATGATAATAGTAATCATTATTAGCACTGGTATCATTATTAGTATTGTTATCATTATTACTATTATTATTAACATCATCATTATTATTATTGTTATTATTATCATTATTATTGTTAATATCTTCATAACTATTATTCTTATTCTTATTCTTATTACCATCATTATTATCGTTTTCATAATTATCTTTATAATCATTATCATATTATCGTCATTATCATAATTATCCTCCTAATTATCATAATCATCACAATACTAACAATATATGAATAATTATTGGTAACAGTAAACCCCCATAATTTCTCATCTCTGCGCACGGTGAGGCATCCACACCCCTCCCATATCCCTAATCCTTATCCTCTGCTCCCAGTTATCTAACGCCTCCTCCCCAATCATCAGTCCCGCCCCCTAATCTCTAATCTCTCACCTGCGTAGTACATCTCCCTGTGCACGGTGAGGCATCCGCACCCTTCCTACACCCCAATCCTTAGCCTCTGCTTCCAATCCTTTAACGCCTCCTCCCCAATCATCAGCCCCGCCCCCTAATCCCTAATCTCTCACCTGCGTAGTACATCTCCCTGTGCATGGTGGGGCATCCCTTGCTCCTGTGGGAGTTGTTGAAGTCGATGTTGGTTCTGACGGTGCGGTGGTGCAGGGCCTTCACGGGACGGAAGTTGTTGGCCATCTTCGCCTTCGGGAGGGTCTGGTCGCCTTGCATCAGCTGTCGGAGGGCGTAGAGCTGTTTCGCGGGCGTGGGAGGGAGGGCGTGGGTGGTAAGGCGGGTTGGGTGGATAGGATCGGTGGGTGGAATGGGTAAGGGGATGGATTGGGAAGGAAGAATAGGTGAGGATCGGATTGAGTTGTGTGGGTAGGGTGAGAGGGCCAAGTGAGGGGTGGGTCGGGTGGGTAAAGAATG
>NC_091550.1:38385489-38387989 GCF_042767895.1 Penaeus vannamei | reverse complement strand
GAATGGGAGTAGTAACAGCTGTTACTGCTGTTATTGTGCTCATAATTTTAGAAGTAGGAAAAGGAGTAGTAGTTGTCGTTTTAGTACAGGTTGCTATGTTAGGAGCAGTAATAGTTGTTCCTGTTTGTTTGGTTTAGTTGTATTCGTATTACGAGTTGTGGTAGAAGTTGTTAATATTGTTATTCTTCTACATAAAGTTGTATTACAATTAGCAACACGAACGTTGGTGTAAATGCTCTTAAAGCCATTATCTCTATCGGTATTAGTAGTTATAAATGTAATGAGAGTATAGTGTTATTCTTATGTTTAAAACCAGTATTTAAAGAGTTGATATAAGCGATTTCCATAATCCTTATTCATTTACATTCAAAATAAACAAACAAAACTATAACTGGAAAAGAAATATAGCGTCCCATAAACAACATCAACAGCAAAAACAAGTAAACACCATAAGGAGAAACAAACAACACCCTCGGAAGGATGAAAAAGGTGTTATGACGAGAAAATTCCTATAATGGGGAACCTATCATCTAGAGGGGCAGTTTAGGGACCGATTCTATCACCCTCCTGTTAGAGTGAGTGGGAGGCCCTTACCCTAACCCCTCACCCCCGTATCCCCCGTCCATAACCCCATTCAGACCCCTCCTCCTCCCCCCTGTGGCTATCATGGGGGTAATGGGGTGATCCTCTGCGGTCTCTGGGGCTGCCCTTGTTATTCTGTTTTTGTGGGATCTTTTGATCATTGCTTCTTTTTAGCATTGTTTTCTATTTTTTTCTCATTCCTTTTGGATACAGACACTCATTTGTGTGCGTGCGAACACACACACAAGTACAGACACAAACACACACACACACACACACAAACACAAACATACATACACATACACACACACACACACACATACACACACACACACACACACACACACACACACACACACACACACACACACACACACAAATACACACACACACACAAACACACACACACACCTGCTTTCACTTTCCAATAAAAGTGATTCTTTAATTTTCTAAACCCACCGGAAATCTTACATCCAATATTGTTCTTTATTGTCTGTAAACCTTTCGAATTACCTTCATAATAATCTTTATTATCTCCAATTATATATAAAACCTTCAATATTACTTCCGAAAATAAATTCTTTGTTGTCGTTTGGACCTTTCTTCAAGTTTCTATATAGCCAATAAAATGATGATATGATTTAATGATACAATTAATGATAACATTATCATATCTATTGCGTTATAATGATAATAATGAAGGTAGAAATTATTTTGATGATGGCGATAACAAAAATAACAACACTGATAATAAAAATTGTATTGATGATAATGCCAAAAGCAATAATAATCGTAATAGTAGTAATGATATTGATATTATTGCTATCCCCACTGCTACTACAATGTATGATGATAATAGTTAATAGAATTTTTTTCTGTTATAATTACTGTTGTTCGTATTTTATATAATTCATATAATTTATATTTATATAATTTACTCATCATTATCAATATATTTGTCAAGATTATTATAATCTTTTTAGTATTTATTTTTTCTTAATAATTAACTATTGCTACGCAGGTCTTCAGTAACTATACTTTACTTACTCAATTTTCTTTCCCATTCTCACTTTCCTTCTCTCTTTTACTCTTTATTTCTATTTCCACCTGTCCCTTTGTCCGTATATCCTTGTCTCAGAATGTATGTATATAAGCTCTCTCTCTCTCTCTCTCTCTCTCTCTCTCTCTCTCTCTCTCTCTCTCTCTCTCTCTCTCTCTCTCTCTCTCTCTCTCTCTCTCTCTCTCTCTCTCTCTCTCTCTCTCTCTCTCTCTCTCTCTCCGTATGCCCATTACAGCACCAGTATAAATAAATCATTACTGGCTTCTTAGAGCACTTTTTTTTACTCTCTCTCTCACTATGTCCCTCTTTCTATTTCTCTCACTCCCTCTCTGTTTTTTTTTTCTTGACTCCCCCCTCTCATTAGCTCAGTATTTCTTTCTCTCCCCCCCCCCTCTCTCTCTCTCTCTCTCTCTCTCTCTCTCTCTCTCTCTCTCTCTCTCTTCCCTCTCCCTCTCTCTCTCTCTCTCTCTCTCTCTCTCTCTCTCTCTCCTTATGTCGAACGCAGAAAGAAATCATTACTGGCTCCTTACAGCACTTGTTTTTCTCTATCATTTCTCTCTACTTCTTTCAGTCCCTTTCTATTTCTTTGTCTCTTGGCTTACCTCTCTCTTTAGCCCAGTATTCGTCTCTCTCTCTCTCTCTCTCTCTCTCTCTCTCTCTCTCTCTCTCTCTCTCTCTCTCTCTCTCTCTCTCTCTCTCTCTCTCTTCTCTCTCTCTCTCTTTCCCTCCCACTCTGTCTTTCTTTCTCTCCCTCTCTTACCTGCAAGTCCGTGTGTTGTTCTATTGATCCAATACTCTTGCATATAATCAGTTGATGTTCTGTCTGTCTTTTGGGTGCTTCTGTTGAACTTATGTTAT
>NC_091550.1:38355489-38357989 GCF_042767895.1 Penaeus vannamei | reverse complement strand
TTCCTCTTACGTTCGTTTTCTTCCCTCTCTCCCTCCTCCTCCTCTCTCCCTTTCTTTCTTCCTCTTTATCTTACCTTCGTCTCCTTCCCTCTCTCCCTCCTCCTTCCACCCTGTTTCCTATCCTCCTCCTCTTTCCTTTTCATCTTCTTCCTTCTCCTACCTTCGTCTGCTGCCCTCTCTCCTTCCTCCTTCCTCCCTTTTCCTCTACCTCCTCCTTCCTCCCTTCTCCTCCTCCTCCTTCTCCTTTTCTCACTCCCACCTTCTCCCACTTTCGTCTTCACCCTCTCTTCCTCCTCTCACTCCCCTTTCCACCCACCCCTTCCTCCTCCTATCATTCCCTCCCTTATCCTCCTCCACCTTCTCCCATCTTCACCTCCTCCTACCCCCTCCCTTTTCCTCTCCCTCCCTCCATTTTCCTCCCACCCCCTCCTCCTCCTCCTTTTCCCACCTTCACCTTCTCTCACCCCCTCCTCTTCCTCTCCCCCCCCCGTTTTCTCCCACCCCCTCCTCTCCTCCCTCCTTCTCCCACCTTCACCTCCTCCCACCCCCTCCTTTTCTCTCCCCCCCTTTCCTCCCACCCCCTCCTCTTCCTCTCCCCCCCCATTTTCCCCCCACCGCCTCCTCCTCCTCCAACTACCCCTCTCCCTCCCTCCTCCAGCCCTCACCCCAGCCCCTCGGAGGCTTTAACTCATGCGGGTCTTGAGGCTCGGGACAACGTGGGTGGGCGACCCTCTGCTACGATCGTACGTGATTCACCCCGAGGTCAATATCGCCATGTAAACACTGGTGTCTCCGGGCTATCAACTCCACCCCCACCCCCCTCCTTCTTTCCCGCCCCTTCCTCTTCCCCCCCATTTCAACCTCGAGCCTAACCGATCCCCAATAATCTTTTATTTTCTCCCTTTTTCTGTCCCTTTTTTCTGTTTAATTCCGTTTTATTTTGTTCTTTGAATTATGTTTCCTCATTTTCTTTGTTTTTCTTTCTTTACTATTCTTTACTTTCTTTGCTACTGTTCTTTCTCCTTCTTTCCTTTCTCTTTCCTTTTCTTTTCTTTTTTCTCTCTTCTCTGTTGCACCTTTCCCTTGGTTCCCTTGTGTTTTTTCTCCTTACCTTCTTCCTCTCTTTCTCTTCCCTCCTTTATCATATTCCGTCTCCAGCATCGTATTTCGTTTTTCCTTTCTCCTTTCCCTTTCTTTCTTTCATTGCTTATTCTCTTTATGTATCCTCACTACTCCCATTCTCCCCTCTTCCCTCTCTTCTACTTTTCCCTTATCACTCTCTCTCCTCTTTTCCCACTCACTTTTGCTGTTCCCAGTTTCCCTATTCCCACTCCCTTCTCCTCACTTCACCTTCTCTCCTCCCGTCCTTAGAACTATTCTCTCATTTTCTTTTCTTCCCTTTTCTCTTACCCCCCCCCCTCTTTTCTTCCTCTCACTTTCCTTCTTTCCTCCTCCCTCCCTCTCCCCCTCTTCTCCTCCCTCCCTCTTTTCTTCTCCTCCCTCTCCCTCTCTCCTCCTCACTCCTTCTTTTCTTCCCCTCCCTCCCTCTTTTCTTCTCCCTCTCCCCCTCTCCTCCTTCTTCCCCTCCCTCTCATCCTCTCTTCCCCTTTTCTTCCCCCTCCTTCTCACCCTCTCCCCCTCCCTCCCTCTTTTCTTCTCCTTCCCTCTCCCCTTCTCTTTCCTCCCTCCCTCCTTTCTTCCCCTCTCTCTCTCCCTCCTACTCCTCCCTTCCCTCTCTCTGCCCCTCCTCTCCCCTTCCCCTCCCCCTCTGCCCCTCTCCTCCTCTCCCCCTCTCCCTCCCCTCCCCTTCCCCTTTTCTCCCCCGTCCTTCTGCCCCTCTCCTCCTCCTCCCCCTCCCTCCCCCCCCCTTCCTCATTTCCAACCCAGCCCAACTTCGTCCTGCATGTTTGCCCTGTACTTTCCCGCCTCGTAACATTTCCTCGCCCGGTCTTGGCACTTGTCCTCGCTTTGTGACAAGTGTAACGTCTTCTCTTTACGGTTGTTGTTGTTGTTGTTGCTTTCTTTCTTTTTTTTTTTTTGGGGGGGGGGGTTATTTTCGTTTTGGTTTTGGTTTGAGATATGATCCTTGTTGTATATATATATATTTTTTTTTCTCTCTCTCTATCTGTTTTCTTTTCTTTCTTCCTTCTCTTTTTTTGTTTCTTTTTCTTTACTTTCTTCTTTAAGGCCTCTTGTTCTGATAACTAACAGTATTATTTCCATCATTACGGTAGGATCATCTACACCTCACTTCATACATGTCATTATTTTAGCACAACTTCATTACTGCTTTAATCTTTCAAAATAATTATTGCTTTTGAATCATATCAAAACATAATCATTTGTATGCATCATTATTATCATATTAATTACATTTCATTTTATTTACAACATCACAGTTGTATCAAATTGTACACACACCACTTGCTTTCCAAAAAGGTTTTCATTATTACATTATATTTCTCGTCCTAATGAGGAGCACCATACTGGCTGCTTCCCC
>NC_091550.1:38315489-38317989 GCF_042767895.1 Penaeus vannamei | reverse complement strand
TTTACAATGGTAATAATGAAAATAAGGAAACAATAATAATGATGATGATGATAATAATGATGATGATGATGATAATAATAGCAATAACAATAATAATGATAATAATAATGATAATAATAATAATAATAATAATAATAATAATAATAATAATAATAATGATAAAAATAATAGTAAAAATAACATTAATAATAATAATAATAATAAAACAATAATAATAATAAAATAATAACAATAATAATAATAATAATAATAATAATAATAATAATAATAATAATAATAATAACAATAATAATAATAATAATAATAATAATAATAATAATAATAATAATAATAATAATGATAATAATGATAACAATGATAATGGTAATAACAATGATTATAATAATAATAAAGATAATAATAATCTAATAATAATAACTCTAATAATAAAATAATAAAAACTCTATTAATAATAATGATTAAAATAATGATAACAATAATAATAACAATAATGATAATAGCAACAACAGCAACATCAAAAGTAATAACAATAATGGTAATGATAAAATCATAAATAATGATGATGCTGATAATAATAATAATTATGACAATATTAGAAAAAAATGACGATAATAATGACAACTATCATTATCATTACTTATCATGATAACAAAAATAAAGATAATAGCATTAATAACATCAATAACAATAATAATAATAATAATAACAATAATAGTAATGATAATAATAACGGGATAACGTTATCACATGCATGATAAAGTTAGGACAACCCTATATCACACAAACTCTTCTTAACTTGCAAGAGAAAGTCTAACTCCTCAAGACTTTGATTAGTTGTCTTGGCGAGTACATGCATTAAAGGCTGTGCATAATTTGAGCTAACAAACAGAGCTGGAACACAATTAAGGAATATTGTAATTTACTACGTCACTGTAAACTTCATATCCGTTCTCCATGGTGCTAGATGATGGCCTATTTCTTTCTTTCTTTCTTTCTTTCTCTCTCTCTCTCTCTCTCTCTCTCTCTCTCTCTCTCTCTCTCTCTCTATTTACTTCTCTCAAATCATATTCTAGTTTCTTTTTGTCTTTCTATTAATGTGTTTTATCTCTACTCTTTCCTTCTCGTTCCTGTTTTCTCTCTCCTTCCTTCCCTTTTAAACTCTTCTTCTCTTCCCTCTCTTTCATTCTCTTCTTCCACTTCTTCGATACTTCGATGCATTTCCCTCCTCCGCGATGTAAACAAACCAAGGATTATTCTCGTCCGCTTCCCTGTCTCTCCTTCTCCGCTCTCACCAGGATAGAAAAACGGATATCAGCAAAATGCAGGAAATGCACGAAGGAGCGGGAGGCTCAGGCATTTTTTCATAGTATAATCATGTAAGCAGAACAAATCTAAACACACACACATATACACAGACATACACTCATACCCACACACGCACACATATGCACACACATACACAGACATTTCCATCGCATATGCATTTTAATCTGCAAATGACAGGTAAAATAAAATCAATATGTTTCCACAATTGCTCCACTTCTTTCCAAACAATAATGAATGAATAAATAAACCAATAGACAGATTAATATATAGATAATAATCTATTAGTCATAAGAATCAAACATGGCAACCCACAATCCTCTGGAACATAACACAAATCTTAAGAAGAAAAAAAAATATGAGCATGAAAAAAGGCCTATGACTTTTTCTTAATTAAATCCTCGTGTGAGAGAAGAGAATCTCAAGCTGAGCAGAGATCTACGTGACCTGAAAAGTTCACGAATCACGGCACGGGATTCAATATTCCGGGGAGTATTCGGGGGAAAGATACAGAGGCTACAGAGCAAGGAGGAGCGAGATAAACTAAGCGGGGAGACAAAGTGGTGGGGACTTTATTCTCCATTTCTTGAATGTTTGGCTGCCAGTCAGATTGTGTCGACTGTATGCGCTCATACAGACAGGAAACAAACTGAAATATAACATAAACACCATGGTACACAGATATACACATGCACGCACGGACACACACACGCATAGGCACATGCAAACACACACACACACACACACACATACGCACACACACACACACACACATACGTACACGTACACGCGCGCGCGCACACACACACACACACACACACACAAATATACGCGTACATGTATTTCTTTGTCTGAAACTTCTGTTCCTTTCCTAATTACATTTTCTCTCTTTTGTCCCCTCCTTCATTAATTCTCCCTCCTTCTCAGCCTCTGCTCTCCTTTCCTAGGCACCTGACTATTCTCCTCTTAGCTTCTCTCCCACTCCCTTCCCTCTCTCTTTTTCCCATCCTCTCTCTCTCTCTCTCTCTTTCTAACATCCTCTCTCTCCCTTTTTCTTTCTTCCATCTCTCTCTCTCTCTCCTTCTACCCTCACTCTCTCTCTCTTCCATCTCTCTCTCTCTCCTTCTACCCTCCCTCTCTCTCTCTCTCTTTATCTATTTATCTCTCTGTCAGACGC
>NC_091550.1:38300489-38305489 GCF_042767895.1 Penaeus vannamei | reverse complement strand
GCCAAGGGGAGGAAGAGAAGACAGGGGGAGGGAGCCATAGAGAGAGGAGACAGGGGGAGGGAGCCAAAGGGAACGGAACCAGTGGGGTTGATGGGAGGAAGAGAGAGCCAGAACAGGAGGGTCTTACACCTTACATATACGCAGGTGTACTTAGGGCGACGTCAGCTTCCTGGTTTACGATCTAATTTGCAATAATGGCGTGAGTTTATGTGCAGATTCTCGGGAGAGGCTTTTGGACTCTCTCTCTCTCTCTCTCTTTCTCTCTTTCATTATTTCCCCCTCTCTCTCTTTCTCTCTTTCTCTCTTTCATTGTTTCTCTCTCTCTCTCTCTCTCTCTCTCTCTCTCTCTCTCTCTCTCTCTCTCTCTCTCTCTCTCTCTCTCTCTCTCTCTCTCTCTCTCTCTCTCTCTCCGCGTTTTTCTTTCTTCTGTACGCGCGCGCGCTCATACACGTGTGTGTATGAGCTTTTGAGTGTATGTGTGAGCGAGAGAGAGTGGAAGGATAGAGGATAAATTGATAGACAGACAAACATACAGACAGATAGATGAACACGAGAGCGAGAGATGGAAACAAGAGAAGTTCATAAAAAGAGGACAATACAAAGTGACATAAAAGACAAAGTTAAAAAAAAATAGAACACGGGACTGAGAGAGAAAGTAAAAAAAGAAAAAAGAAAGAAAAGAAAACAAGACAAAGACCAGAGGAAAAACAAAATCTGAAATAACCCTTGTGAGGAAGAAGAAAATCAGAGAATAGTGAAGGGGAATTTCCGACAAAAAACCCGAGTGAAGAATTATGTTTACAGTGTCTTGGGCAGCAGTTTGCAATATGTTCCCATAAATTGTTAAAAGGTAACACGGACTTGCTTGGTAGGAAAGGCGGTGAAAATTGTTCAGAAAAATACAAGAGAATAATGCGTGTTTTCAGAGCGGGGAAGTGAAAACCAGTTGTGCAGTCCATGAAAAGAAAGGAAGGAAATAATAAAAAAGAAGAAAAAAAATAGAAGTAGATGTACCAAAATGTAGGTTTCGCATATGAGAAAATGTCATAATAACACGTTTTGATTTTTGACTTATAAAGAGGGTTAGGTGTATGCAAATGTTTAAATTTGATTAACCAAGAAATTCCACACTACATTTTCTCTCTCTCTTTTTTCTCCCTTTTCTCTCTTGCTCACTCTATCTTTATTTAATTTTCTCTTTTTTGATGTCCCCTTGACGTTGCATTGCCATCCCATTTACATTCTCTCCTTATCTGTCTCATTCACTTTAGACTATTGTTCTCACTCTCTTTCCAGCGTCTCTCTCTCTCTCTCTCTCTTTTTTTCTCTCATTCTCTTTTTTTTTTCTCTCTCTCTCTCTCTCTCTCTCTCTCTCTCTCTCTCACTCTCTCTCTCTCTCTCTCTCTCTCTCTCTCTCTCTCTCACTCCGTCTCCTCTTTTCCTATATCTTTCATATACATATTTATTCAGCTCCCCTTCCTCTCCCTCTTGCTCCCTACTTCCAACTTTCCCTTCCTTACTATCTCTCCGTCTCTCACACGCTTCATCCCTCTCTTTCTCCCTTTTTCCCCCAGCTCCCATTCACTCCGTTTATCCCTGTCTACTCTCTCCTTCCCTTCCTTACTCCCTCTCCCTCACCCCCCACTCACTCCCTCTCCTTCTCTTCTTCCCTTCCTTACTCCGTCTCCTTCTCTCCTTCCCTTCCTTACTCCCTCCCCCTCTCCCCCTCACACCTTTCATCCCTCCCTGTCTCCCCTTCCCTCCCTACCGCACTCTACTTGGCAGCATAGTTACCCCTTCCAGAGTGTGAACACAAACAGACCCCGTTTTCAGTTCCTGAATTTTTCATGTGTATGTCGAATGCCGAGGCGCGTGGCTGTTATTTGTGAGCCAGATCTATCGACATAGAGCATTTATTATTATCGTTCACAATTATCGAAATCATTGTATATTGATGGTAGACCGCCCTTCGGAGGGTTTTAATTTACGGGCAACATTTGGCCTATAAATGATGTGTAAGGGAAATGTCGACATGTGAAATTTACTGTCTTGTTATACAGTGGAACATGATGTAATGGAGAATTTGTTTAACTGTGGCACTTACACGTTCACACACACATACACTCACAGGCATATAACTGCAAACACCCACACGTCCATATAAATGTGTGTGTTTTGTTTATTTCTGTGCGCGCACAGTGTTTGATTGTACGACTGTTTGCGTATGTTATCGTATGTGTATATATATGTGTGAGTGTTTGTGTATGCACTTGTGTGTATGCGTGTGCATATGTGCATGCGTGTGCGTGTATGTTCCTGTGCTCTTGTTAATGTGTGAGATAGAAATAGAAAAAAAGAGCGAGCGAGCGAGCGAGAGAGAGAGAGAGAGAGAGAGAGAGAGAGAGAGAGAGAGAGAGAGAGAGAGAGAGAGAGAGAGAGAGAGAGAGAGAGAGAGAGAGAGAGAGAGAGTAGAAGTATGTACGTCTTGTAAAGCGCACACACATATAAAGAGAATTATAATTAAGGTAGAAAGAATGGTGCCTAATAAACACCGATTAAACTCTACGGGAGTAAACATCACATTTCACTACCAATCCTATTAAGTTATTTGCCGCTGATTACAAATTACCAACAGAAAAAAAATACAGTTGCATATCTCAAAGGGCGAAAAGTGTATTTACAAATCGATATTATACAACCTTATAAATACATCTGATTATTTCCCTCACAGTAGATAGAATTCATCTTTTGGTCATGGAGGATAATTGCCTGCAAAACGAAGTAGGAAAATATTGACAGCAGACGAAGGAAGCAAATCTAATCTCGTATTCCGCTTTGAGGATATTTTAGGAGGTGTGCGGGTAGGGACTGTGGCTGAAGGTGATGTGGATTATTCCGAAAATGTTAGATAACAGGTCTTTGTTTTGAGAAGATATTAATGCGCACTCACACACAGTAAATACATGTGTGTGTGTGTGAGTGTGAGTAAGTGTGTTGGTTTTGGCTGTTTGAGAGAGAAATAAAGAGTGAGAGAGAAAGAAAAAGAAGAAGAAGAAGAAGAAGAGAGAGAGAGAGAGAGAGAAAGAGAGAGAGAGAGAGAGATAGAGATAGAGAGAGAGAGAGAGAGAGAGAGAGAAAGAGAGGGGGGTGGAGGAAAGAAAAAGAAGTACAAGTATGCATACTCTTGTAAGAACACAAAAATATATCGAAAATCAAATTTAAAATGAGATAGAAAGTTTAGAGCCCTTTAAAGGTCGTTTCAACTCTACGGACAAAAAAACATCCTATTTCATTACGAATCCAATCAACTTATTCCTTTCTGATTACAAATTATTCAAGTAACGAGTGAACGAATTCGCACTTGCTTATCTCGCAGAAAAAGGTTATTCATTATCGATCGCAGAGAACCTTAAAAAATTACCTCCCGATCATTTCCCTCGCGGTAGAAAGTTTATTCATATTGGATATTAACTTACAAAAAGATATAGGGAGATACTGGTAATATTTCTTAGGTGTGCAAATGCTGATTCTGACTGAATATGAGGTTGTAGGACGATAACGAATATATGTCCAGTGAAGATATAAATGCGCGTGTACATATGGATATGTGTATATGTATATGTGTGTGTGTGTGTGTGTGTGTGTGTGTGTGTGTGTGTGTGTGTGTGTGTGTGTGTGCAAGGGTTCCCTTTATGGCCCTGAATGAGTCGTATCCTAATCCTTCTCCCTCCAGCCTCCCTCGGGCACAAGGCCTCTCGGAACGAAGGCAAAATCCTTATAAACCGGCGCCGACATCGGACATCGGGCGACATCGCACCTTGAAGCATAGCATTGTTTAGTACGGTTAACAACACGACGGCAAGCTTGCGTTAGTCGCCCCCGGATTTATTGCACGGCGTCATGCACTCCCCTGACGTCGGCTGCGAGTATACTTCACCGAGAGGTATAATACGACATTCCAGCCGCCGTGTCCATCCAAGAGACAATTATTCCGTCGGCCTTCGCGCTATTTATGGATGTATAAATGTACCCTGTTCATCGCTCGTGCATTTAAGTATGTACGTGTGGGTGAATGAATGAATGTTTAGTACGTATTCATGCATGCGTCATTGAGGCCTGCAGTTTATATATATACATATATATATATATATATATATATATATATATATATATATATATATATATATATATATATATATATATATATATATATATATATATATATATATATATATATACGTTCCAGTTGGTACATGTGAGGTGTGGCTGTCTATATATTAGTACGGAGGCACACACACATGCACACGTATACGCGCACGCACACGAGGACACACACATAAACAAATATATGTGCATGTGTGTAAGTATGAATATAAATACATACATATACACACATACTTATACGAGAACACACACACACACAGACAAACACACACACACACACACACACACACACACACACACACACACACACACACACACATATACACATATAAATAAATATATATATATATATATAAATATAAATATATATAAACAATCACACACACACACACACACACACACACACACACACACACACACACACACACTCACACACACAGGCAAACACACACACACACACACACACACACACACACACACACACACACACACACATATATATATATATATATATATATATATATATATATATATATATATATATATATATATATATATATATATAAACACACGCGCGCACACACACACACACACACACACACACACACACATATATATATATATGCGCACACTTTATCAATTAGGCCTATGGCTGTAATGCAGAGGCTATGTATTTTAAGCTACTGTTTACAAATAAAAAAGCCTAGCAACGACAATAAATCACTCTTTCGAAATAAAATATGGTTCATTGCATATTGTGGTTTGTGCCTGAGTGGGTGACAATAGCAATTTGTGCCTGTAATCGGCTGTAGAAAATGGGTCCGGTGGGGGAGACT
>NC_091550.1:38292989-38295489 GCF_042767895.1 Penaeus vannamei | reverse complement strand
AAATAATCATGATGAAAGAGAGAGGAATGTGTGTGTGTGTGTGTGTGTGTGTGTGTGTGTGTGTGTGTGTGTGTGTGTGTGTGTGTGTGTGTGTGTGTGTGTGTGTGTGTGTGTGTGTGTGTGTATAATGAGAGAGAGAGAACGACGAAAGGAAAACTTCCTATACTTTTTTCTCCAAATCCTCTGCATGACAAGAAATCGCATTCGCCCTCGATATCATACCATGAGATTTAAATCCCTGCAAATCCGCAAATGCCTCCCTTTGAAGAAAAAAAAAATCCCCACCAAAGAAATAATATATTTCTTCTCTAATGCTAATCCGGCAAAGAAGAAAAAGAAGTCAGAGGCACTGGAGAAGAAGAATTTCTCGGTTTGTCGTACCCATTCCTCTGTAGTATTTCTCGCTCAGGTGACAGAGAGAGAGAGAGAGAGAGAGAGAGAGAGAGGGAGAGAGAGAGAGAGAGAGAGAGAGAGAGAGAGACAGGGAGAGAGAGAGAGAGAGAAGAGAGAGAAGAGAAGAGGGTGAGGGAGAGAGAAAAATAGATGGATAGATATATAGATAGAGAGAGAGAGGGAAATAGAGATAGATAGATATATAGACAGGTACATTGATGGAGCGAGAGAGAGAGAGAGAAAGAGAGAGAGAGGGAGAGACAGAGATAGATAGATAGATAGATATATAGAGAGAGAGAGAGAGAGAGAGAGAGAGAAAGAGAGAGAGAGAAAGAGAGAGAGAGAGAGAGATAGAGCGATAGAGATAGAGAGATAGAGAAATAGCACTAGAGAGAGAGAGAGCAATATCTATAGAGATAGATAGAGAGATAGACAGATAAACAGATAGATGGAGAGAGAGAGAGAGAAAGAGAGAGATGGTCCAACAGTAGCATTGCTTGCCTCTGACATTCCTAATCTCCTCAGTTAAGAGAAAGAGTGAGGCTGCAGCAACAGAATTTAAGACCAAGGTTAATGTGATAGAAACTATGAATATGAATGTAACAGTAAGTTTCAAAACGCAAAACTAAGAATTAAGAATAAAAACTAAGGATTTGTATTACAATTTTATGAATAATGATGAGACAATTAGCTTAAATATAGAATGAGTAATGAGGAATATGATTTAAAAACAGAATAATGCAAAAGAAAGTAAAAAAGATTATAAACTAGAGATTTTATGAATAAGACTTGAAATATAAAATCCTACTATAATATTAGGAGATAATTATTGTGATATTGATCCAATGCAATTTCAGTAAGTAGGAAAGAAGATAAATTTATCATCATTGCCATTACTATCATAATTACTAATGTTGTTGTTGTTATTTCTATGGTAATAATTATTATTATAATAACAATGACTTTAAAGATAATAATGAGAGTACTAATAAGTATTATCATTATTACTTTCATCATCATTTTTATTGCTATCATCATTACTATCATCATTTTTGCTATATCATCATTATTATTGCTTTTACTCTTATCATTTTTATCACTACCATTTCTACGACTACGACTACTCCTCTACTACTTCTACTACAACAGCAACAACAAAAACAACTACTACTACCACTACAACTACTACTACCTTTATTATTACTACTATTACTACTACTACTACTACTACTACTAGCATAATACCAATAACAACAACATCAGTAACAAAATAGTAATGGTAATGATGATAGGAATGATTATGATAACAGTAAGAACAACAACACTAATAATTCTAATAACTTCAACATCAACAACAACAAAGAATATAAAAAGGATATACCGCTGTAGTTAAGAACAACAGCATTGACGAAATCCACGTAATGCATGGATACAGACTGTATAGAAACCCCAAATGTCGCAAAGGAATTTTAGAGCAGGTTGAGCCCAATGACTAGCGATTCAGTGCCAAGCCGTCGGTGAATGAACCTTAGATTGATCACTGTAATTGTGAATCGACTGAGTCACGCTGTACTATGAGACCTTGCGACCAATGGCAGTGTGTGAGTCTGCATGATGTGTGTGGTCTGTTTGCTTAGCTTTAAATGGCACGGACGAGTGAGCTTTTTGGAAGTGGTGACGAGAATGGTGGTAATAGTGGTGAACATGGTGATAATATGGATAAGAAGAAGGATAGTGATATTGGGAATAATAACGATTGTGAGAATACAATCTTTGATTCATAGGTTCGTCGTAATGAATGTTATTACTAACAATATAATAGGCAATCGTATTGAAAGCAACAATGTTATCATTATCAAAACGATTACCACAATCACTTTTGTCGATGTTATCATAATCATTGATATATCATCATAACAATAATCATCACTATTTGACTGTAATATATCTGTTACAAGGGTAATCATATTTTTTTTCAGTGATTATTAGCATCGACACAATGTTATTGTTCATGTAATAATAATTTCTATCATCTTTATTTTCATTATCATGTTTGTCATCATTACCATTATCATCATCGTTAATGTTATAACTAAATCTACAACAA
>NC_091550.1:38215489-38217989 GCF_042767895.1 Penaeus vannamei | reverse complement strand
GAGCGAGGAAGGAAGCAAACTTTTCGTACATGCATTTTCTTTTCTTCATTTCTTTACTTTCCTTTCTTTCATCGCTGTTGTTTTCTCTTCCTATTCTGTTTGTCGAGGGAATTGAAGTTTCGTTTGTCTAAGACCGGTAGCGTCGACTCCGTTACAATGATGAAGCCTTTTATTACGCTTTTAAAGAATATATTTACGCACATATGCCGATATATATTCTGTTTGGTGTGTACGACTGTAAACCCACATACTAACACGTAAATATAAATATTCTTTATTTCCTTCCTTAATAATTCGCCATCTTCTCATGGTTTGAGTACGTTTATATGAATACATATGTGCACGTATATATGTAAATAAGTTTATATACACATATATAATTATGTATATTTATATAAATATGTTGTCTATATGTGTGCACTTATATATATGTATGCATATATAACGAAATGGGATAAAGAATGAGATTTAAAAAAAAAAAAAAAAATGTAGGGAACAAATAGTTGTTCGAAACAGAGAAATCCCCCACCTCTTAACACCGAACGTTAGAATCATGCATTAGATAGGGAAGCTGGACAAGGAAGAGATAAGCATAATGGGCATAAGAGAGACAGGATGACCAGAAGGCGAAATCAAGTTAAAAGAGACCCATTCATCTACTCAGGTGGGCAAACAGGGGAAAAGGGACCTTAAGGCCTAATGGATGAGAGGATTTTTCGACGTGTAGAATAAGTAGAGGTAGAGTGCTGCCATTTAGAATCTACCGACAACCATTAAATGTAAACGATATTAAAGACTACTCCCTAACAGCTGATTTCAATGATGACGAGTAAGACAGCTTTTACCAAAATATGGAAACAGCAACTGAATATTGCAGACTATTAATTAACACTAGTAATGGGTGATCTAAAAGCAAAAGTTTGAAGATGAAGAGGAGATATACTTGGGCCGTTTGGACTTGGAAAGGATTGAAAGAGGTGAGAAATGGATTGAATATTGTCTAGAGCATAACAGAGAGATAATGAACGATTGTTGTCATCAACATCAAAGAGATTTACACAGTAGGAAATCGCCAGGAATCAGATTGACTCCACTATAGTACATCCAAAATTCAGAAATGCTGTTACAAACCAAAATTAATTCAGATGAACACTGCAGCTGCAATCTTATATCAGTGAAAGCTGAAATTATGATTAAGTTCAAACCTATAAATGAACCTAAAATTAAACGAAAACTAGACCTAAAAACACCAGCAAATCTATATCCAAAAGAACAATTCGAAATATAGGTGAAGTTTGAATTTCTAGGGGAAATTTAATCAAAATGGAAGGTTAACACTCAGCCACAGTAGGAAAATTTAGTTACTGCAGTAAAGGAAGCAAATAAGCTACGTATATATATATATATATATATATATATATATATATATATATATATATATATATATATATATATATATATATATATATATATATAAATGGAATACAGAAGAAATACTCCAAGGATGGAAGCGCGTAGGACTCGGAAATATAATGATATGCGCAAATATCAGGAAGCGAATCGAATCATATATAGGAAATGTCACAAAGCAAAGTAAAACTGGTTAAGCATACAATGTAAAGAAATAGAAGAGCTTGGGAAAAAGAGATTACGGTATGTTGTACGATCAAATAGCTAAAATAACTCGGAAGACTTTCTTAAGGTCCAATTAGAGTAGCAAGAAACCAAGATAATAATGTCAACGGGAAAAAAGTAGTGAAAAAGGTTGAAGGAGTGTGTTGAGGATCTGTACAAAGATGTAGAAGGGAATACAGTCGAAGAAACCTGGAGTTAGATTATACATAATATAATCAGATTATTGTGGTGGTATGGATGGCATAGCAGAGAAATGGCAGAATCTTTTGGCAAATTTGCATTAAGAATCTTAGCCTAGCCAACGAACATAATCTATGAAACCGGTAATATCACAAAAGAGATGTGGAAATCAATATTCATTACCATGCCAAGAGTAACAGGTACATTAGAGCGCGAGAGATATAGATCCTCAAATAAAATGAGTCAGCAAAAATAGTTTTAAGAGTTCGTAGACACAAAATAGGAATGAAAATAGGAGAAGAAATATATCGGGGACAGTTTGGTTTTATGAAGAGGAAAGGGACAGCCAATGCAATATCAACTATAAGAGAGATTGACCCCCCCCCCCAAAAAAAAAAAAAAAAAAAAAAATAGAAACCTCTATTTGCATTTCATAGATTCCGGTAAAGCAATCGACAGGAAAAATACGAAGCCTTAGTAAAAATATCGGAAAGAGAAATGAAAAGGGGAGAATGAAGAATAAAAAACATCTATACTGGAATCACCCTGCCGCAGTAAGGGTAGGCTCTACGGGATAGTTGCAATAGCTATAAAAGGAAAAACGAGTATAAGGAAAAAATATATGAATATATTTATACACTTTTATTGTTACTATCGTTATTATCATAATTATTATCATTATATT
>NC_091550.1:38200489-38202989 GCF_042767895.1 Penaeus vannamei | reverse complement strand
AAGATGATCAGTGGTCAGTCAAAAAACATTAATTGACACTACACATATATCCATATATGTGTATGTTTGTGTGTGTATGTGTAAATAAATCAATATATTTATTCATATATGTATACACACACACAAACACACATACACACACACACACACACACACACACACACACACACACACACACACACACACACACACACACTTATATATATATATATATATATATATATATATATATATATATATATATAGAGAGAGAGAGAGAGAGAGAGAGAGAGAGAGAGAGAGAGAGAGAGAGAGAGAGAGAGAGAGAGAGACGCTCCCGAAAGAGCGATAAACAACCGAAAAGACACTTGCATTATATCCTCTTACTTTTTGTCTCCCTCCCCGCTCGTGGCCACACAGGCGCGTGTCCATATTTGCAGACACGTGGCCCATAATGCAGTGGGATCATCTGTGTCCCACGATTCAATTAGGCGCAGATTAAAAGCATTAAAATGAACAGAGATAAATTAGACCTGATTAATTTTATGGCCATTAATAGATTGTTTGTTGCGTGATCTATCTGCAGTATTTCTCCCGTGCATAGTAGATGGTTTGACATTATGAGCGGTGCGATGAGGAGGCAGAAATTATTTTATGTCGTATTTTTCCTTCTAGTTCTTCCTAGTTAGTCCTTGAATTTCCATGCAACTCCGTTATTGGGTGAGGAGAGGAAATGCACTCGCCGTCATTATTAGAAGAACATACACTCATTCATGACGTAAAAAATTCATGTGTTTGGTACTCATTCACGAAATACTATCATATTTGTTAAAATTTGTGGGATCTTGTTTGAACTATTTACCTCTTATGATGAGAGTCTTACTCATTCGTAATAAATGATTGAACTTCAAGTACAATCTTAAGGTGTCTTCATTATGCATCAGTGGAGTTACTGTCGTATTAAAATTTAATCTAAACCCACACTGCTTTCACCGAAGATGCAAGACACACCTGCCAGACGCACGAAACAGTATTGTTATCAGTTAAATTGCAATAATTATCGGCAGTTACCCAATACAATTTTCATATTACACGGTAATATTCATAACGAAACGTTTTCTACAGCAACGAAGAAAAAATATATACACATACACGATATATTGATTTTCATTACATCACAAAGACATTATATCTTTATCAGTACAGATAGTATATATATACGAGCGTATATGGCTTCAAATAGCCTTCATTTTTTGGCAATTTAACTTAAGATGAAAAACAAAATATTCGAAACATCATTTTTAATCGGGTTTTCTCTGACAGTTCTCCCTGGTTACCAAGCGAAGATCCCGATAATAAATTTCCTCGCGGTTTTGCAATTCAATTTAATTTATAGGATCAGAAAGTTTATTCCTTGGATTCGAAACGTAATTGTAATTTTTTTAAAACTTTCATGTGTATTTGACTAAAGAATTGTGTAAGATTGGAATGTTTCCTCAACGAAGAAATACTGTTTTTGCGTGTGTGTGTGTGTGCGAAATTGTCTGCGGGAATTTCTTTTCCTTTTTACTTTTCACTGTTGAAGGTAAGGTCTGTAGTATGAAATATCCTACCACTTATCTATATATACATATATATATAAACATAGATATGTACATATATATATATATATATATATATATATATATATATATATATATATATATATATATATATATATATATATATATATATATATATATATATACACACACAAACACAAACAGACACGCACATACACACACACACACACACATAGGTACGTATATATTTATATACATATATTTATATGTATATATACATATATATACATACATATATATATATATATTTATATATATATATATGCATATATATATATATGTATATATATATATATATATATATATATATATATATGCATATATATATATATATATATATATATATATATATATATATATATATATATATATATATATATATATATATATATATATATATATACATGTATATTCATATATATATATATATATATATATATATATATAGATATAGATATATATATAAATATATATATATGCATATATATAGAGAGAGATATATAGATATATATATATATATGCATATATATATATATATATATGTATATATGTATATATATATATATATATATATATATATATATATATATATATATATATATACATGTATATTCATATATATATATATATATATATATATATATATATATATATATATATATATATATATATATATATATATATATATATATATATATACACATTTATATACATATATATACATATTCGAAAAATAAATGAAAAAGGAAAAATAGCACAAAGCCTAAAAACAGTATACGTGATGAGAAAGCATTAGTCAGAAAACCGCGCAAGAAAAAAAAGAAAAAAAATAACTCGCCACACGAAGAACACACACGCACCCTGATCGTCGCGATGGAAGTAGAACTCGCGCAGAACAT
>NC_091550.1:38192989-38197989 GCF_042767895.1 Penaeus vannamei | reverse complement strand
GGTCTTTAAGTTTGTATGTTTTTGTTGATTCATTTGTTTGTTTGTTTTCGGGAATTGTGTCTCTTTCTGTTTTTTTTATTTTATTTATTTTTCTTTGTTTGTGATTGTATTCATTTCTGTTTGGTTTGAAGGTTGTTGTTTCCGTTTTATTCTAGAAATTTGGATTAAAAATGATAATAAATATCATCATTTATGGAAAAACAAGAAACTGTGATAAAGAAAGATAAAGTGAAACGAATAAATAGATATACCACTAAAATAAAAATCCGGAGAATAGCAATTGAACGAGGAATTTCAGTACGCATTTGCACAAATGCATAAAAAAGAATGAAGAATAAACAAAGAACATCTACAGAGAAAAGAACTCAAGTAGACAGATACAAGAAAAAAAACTGAAAATCAGATATAATAATGACAACTCGACAAAGAATGCATATCTGCAAATGTTGTACGAATGATTGGATCGTAGACAAAGAAAATCAAGGAAAAATTAGTTCTTCGAAAAAAAGGGAGAGAAAAAACTACTCCGCACTGCAGAAATTCTTGCAGTCGAATATTACATTCTGAAGAATAGCGATTTCTGAACACTGAAAGATAAAGCGATTGAATTATTGTTGTTTTCTCACTCACTCTCTCTCTCTCTCTTTTTCCGTCTCCCCCCGCTGTCTGTCTGTCTCCCGCTCTCTCTCTCTCTCTCTCTCTCTCTCTCTCTCTCTCTCTCTCTCTCTCTCTCTCTCTCTCTCTCTCTCTCTCTCTCTCTCTCTCTCTCTCTCTCTCTCTCTCTCTCTCTCTCTCTATCTATCTATCTGTCTATCTCTATCTCTCACTCACTCACTCACTCACTCACTGAAATGACAGATGGCTGTTTATTCCTATTCAAATAAGAAATCAGTTTTCTTTGTCTTATCTTCTACGTTTTGAGTAAAAGCGCTGAACGTATGGAAAAAGACATAACAATATTAAGGTAATCTGATGTGTAGTATCATTATCACTGCTTATCGTTATTATTAGCATTATTGTTGTTGTCGTTTTTGTTATTTTTGTTTTTATCAATATTATCATTATTATCATTGTTGTTATAATTATTATCATTGTTGTTATAATTATTATCATTGTTATTAATTACATAAACATAATTATTATAATAATTATGATAATTATCATTATCATCATTATTGTTATTGCTATTACTATTATTATGACTATTATGATTATCATTATTCCCATCTTTATTATCATCATTACTATTATTATCCTTATTATCAGGATTATCATTATCGCCATCATCATCGTCAATTCTATTTTCATTCTATCAATATGATAATGATAACATGGTAACGATAATGATGATAATAATGATATTAATAAAATGATAATTATAATCATAATGATAATAATAGTACTGAGAATAATAATCATAGTGATAATGATATTAATACTAATAATGATATCAATAATGATAATAACGATAAAAATAATAATGATAACAATAATGATAACAATGATAATAACGATATGATAATAGAAATAATAATGATAATAATAATAATAATGATAATAATAAAAATCATAATAATATGATCATACTGATAATACAAATTATGATAACAATGATGATGGTAATAATGATAATAATAATAATAACAATATTAATGATGATGATGATGATGATAATAACAATAATAATAATAATAATACTGATAATGATAATGATGATAATAATAATAATAATAATAACAATAATGATAATGATGATGATGATGATAATAGTAATAATGATAAGAAAAATAATGAAAATGATGATGATGATAATATTAATAATAATAATAATAATAATAATAATAATAATAATAATAATAATAATAATAATAATAATAATAATAATAATAATAATAATAACAATAATAATAATAATTACGATATTAATAATAATAATAATAATAATAATAATAATAATAATAATAATAATAATAATAATAATAACAATAACAATAATAATAATGATAATAATAATAATAATAACAATAAGAAACAGTAATAATGAAACTAATAATATCAATAACAGTGTTACTACAAGTGATAATGTTAACGACATTGTCAATAACAGGAATAATAAAAGTGATGCCAATGATAATAAATATAATGAAGATAATGATGATAATGATGATGATGTGATGATAATAACAATAACATAATTTTTTATACTCATTATTCTTTGTATTATCATTTTCACTATAACTATAGCATAACGATAATGTTAGTTGTGATCATAATGATGAACAGGATAGTAAATGTATTAATAATGATAGCTGTAATGATAGTATCAGTAACAATGCTAATGAAAATACTAGCAAGAATAACAAAATTAAACCAAGAAATAACGTAAATCACACACATACTCCCTCAACAGTGATTTATAATTTTCCTTTTTTTCAGACATATTCCCTCAGAAATCATTCACATTGTTGATTTTCCCTCATATTTCTACTAAAATAATCAAATGCCTTTCCTCTCCCGTGATATATATAGAAAATGCTACGCCAGTCGGAGGCATAACTTCTGCGTTTGTATATATAGCCTGAACTCTGTCTTTCAGGCCTAGAATAGCGTAGAAGGTGATGCTATACTAAGCCCGGGAATGCTTATGATGCAACGTCTCCGTGCTGAGAGCTTGCCTCATGAGCGTGATGTTATTGTGTTACTGTTAGTGAAGTTATGGTTGGTATTGGTGTAATTGGCATTTTATAATAACTTTTATGATAATAATACTTATAATGATTATAATACTTTTATGATAATTATAATACTTTTATGATAACGTATAACCTATTCCATTATCATCATTAACGCTGTAGTATTATCATCATTGCCATTTATATTTCTGCTGTAAAATTTGTTGTGAATCTCATCATTTGTATTACTATTGTTGCTACCATCTTTTGTTAATAAAATCAATATCATTATAATCCTGGCGATCATAATGATGGGAACTAAACTCATATCATTAATATTATTTTCATTTTATCATCATTAATGTTTATTATTATTCTCGGTATTATAATCATATTTTAGCATCATGACTGTAATGATAATTTTTTTTTTTAATTATCATCATCATCCTCAACATCAATATAAATTACTGTTGTCATCATGATCATAATCACCACCATCATCATCGTCCGTATCATCCTTATCATCCTTTTCATCTTCCTCCTCCTGCTGATCATCCATATCATTACTATTATTACCATCATCATCCCCAACCCTTTTCCATTTTTTTTTTTTTTTTTTTTTATCATTGCAATATTTGTATTTTCTCATACATATGAAATCATAGAGGTGGGAAAATCTTCTCTACTTTTCCCACCTCTCGTAGACATCTAACAAAACACATGATTTGTTTAAAATATCTGTTTTCAGCTGACATAAAACAGATTCCAATCGCTGTTACGTAATAGTCAAAGTTGTCAGAAGCTTATTTGTGTAGGTATATGCAACGGAGTCAGGGAAAGAACTTGAGAAAATTAGTTTCTTTTCGAATGCCTTCTATAGCATACGGGAAGGAATCCTTGATGAATTCAAAACTCTGCGATATATATGTTTATATATATATATATATATATATATATATATATATATATATATATATATATATATATATATATATATATATACATATACATACATACATACACACACACACACACACACACACACACACACACACACACACACACACACACACACACACACACACAAACACACACACACTCACACACACACACACACACACACACACACACACACACACACACACACATATATATATATATATATATATATATATATATATATATATATATATATATATATATATATATATATATATATATATATATATATATAAACACACACCCACACACACATATATATACGCACACATATGTAAATGTATATATTTTCAAGCGTACGCACGCACGTATTTCTATATGCGTTCAGATATTCAAATACACACATACACACACATACACATACACCTATGTTTATACATATATATACATGTACAAACACACACACACAACACATATATACGTGTATATGTGTGTGTAAAGCGAGAGAGCTCGACAGAGAGAAAGAGAGAGCAGGGGGGGGGGGGGGCAGAAAGAAAAACACCTCGGCATATTTTTTCGTGCCCTCACTAGTGCTATATCCCGTAAGCACTTCTCCCAAAGATGCAGGGCGTCCGAATGCCCCGATGTTTCTCTCGTCGGACCCTGGACATGAATATTTCTTCTTCCTCTACGTGTGTCCTGCGTGTGAAGTTGTATAAGAAGCCTCTCTATAATAAAGAAAGGCCGGGGAAGTAAAGATGACTAAAATGCTCCTAAAAAACTGGGAAGGGGTAAAGAAAAAAAAATCGAGCGTTAAGGTGAGCACTAAGGAAAACGCAGCGATGCAAGCATATTCCCGTTTTTTTTTATGATATGCTGTAAGGTAGTGACTATGCTTCTCCTAGGTTGCTTGCTTTTGTGTGGAATATATGTCTTAAAAAGGTAAAGTACGTAGAAATGATGAATTAATTATAACGAAACCTTTATATATATATATATATATATATATATATATATATATATATATATATATATATATATATATGTATATATATATATATATATATATATATATATATATATATATATATATATATATATATATATATATATATATATATATATATATATATATATATATATATATATATATATATATATATATATATATATATATATATATATATATATATATATATATATATATATATATATATATATATATATATATATATATATATATATATATATATATATATATATATATATATATATATATATACATATATATATATATAGCAAATGTTTAATAGTTCTAGACACCAGTGTGTTGCTAGAATAACAGCAGGACAAATATAAGGGTTAATGGGTGAAAAATGAATTTGATAT
>NC_091550.1:38152989-38155489 GCF_042767895.1 Penaeus vannamei | reverse complement strand
TAATATTTCAGATACTCTATCATAAAAACAGAGGAGATTTGTTACACATGCCCTTCCCTCTCTAAAACCAAATTGTTTCTTTCTTTCTTGCAGTTTGCATACTACACTGGTTAACGAAATTGGTCTATAATTAAGTGGGTTTTGTTTGTCGCCCCTCTTATATGAGGGTGTAAGATTTGCGAATTGCAAACTTTTTGGTAGTTTGCCTTGTCTTAGTGAATTTTGGAATATTAACAATAAAGGAGTACATTGTTAGAAATTTCATTTTGTCCATCTGCTTTGGTCTTGTCTAATCCTTTTAGTAATCTTGTATTTCATTCTTGTTGAGGGTGATATTTTCCATGTTCTTTACGTTTGTACGGGTATTTGCCATATAAAAGTATGGATCCTCAACAAACACTGACTGAAATTTTTAATTTAGGATTTCACACATTTCTTCTTTCTTGGAATATATAATGTTATTGTCTTTGATGGCGCTAATTTTATTTCAACTCTTTGTTTTACTATTTATGTAGTTAAAGAAGAGTTTTGGTTGACTTGTACAATTGTTGATTATATCCTTTTCACACCTTTTCACAGTTTAATTTCGCCTTTTTCATGGTTTGGGTATACTCATTTCTTCCTATTTTATATCTTTCATACGTCCCCTGAGATCTGTCTTCTGAATCTTTTCCGGAGTTGCTTTTTTTCTCTTATTTTCTTGTATTTGTCGTTGAATCATTTGTGGCCATTTTTTGCTTCAGTTTTGAATTTTGTTATAAATATTTCCAGTCCCTTTTTTATAGATCTCACAAAATTTTGAATACTGAACATCAAGGTTCTCATCGTACCAGAAGTGTTTCCCAGTTTATACTATCAAAGAAATCTTTAAGGCGTCAATAATCACCTCTCTTGTAATTGTACTTTCTTTCCTTGCTTACAATGAGTTTTTCTTGTAACAGACAGTATTTTGGTTTAATCACTACATGGTCGCTTTTCCCTAAAGGAGGTCAGTACTCGATATCCTTGATATCATCGTTATGCTTTGTAAATATTAAGTCAAGCATAGACGGCCTATCTAGCCCTCTTATCCTGGTGTGATCTGTGACATTCTGGAAAAGGGAATGCTTAGCTATGACCTCTAGTCATTTAGCATTCCACGAACTTTCCCAGTCGATTTTGCTATTAAAGTCCCCTGTGATAAGAATTTCTTTTGCATTGGTTTCCGAAAGTTGCAGCACTTCTTCCAGGCTCTTTAATGTCTCTTGAATTAGGTTCTGGTAATTTTCTTGTGACCACACCGATGTTTGAGGTGGCATGTATACCAAAGTTATTATTATGTTTATCCCGTTTGTTTCTACCTCAGTTACCTTCACTTCCACTATGGGGTCCTGATTAATTTTTACTCCTTTGTAATAATTTCTTTCTTTGTTAATATTGCTCCCCCCCCCCTTTCCATTTGCCCTATCCTTTCTCCAAATGTTATAGTCTTTGAGTTCTAATGTTACGTCGTCTATGGAGGGATCCACTTTGGTTTCAAACCATCAAGATTTGTACAAACAATTTCTATATAATTTTTCAGTATTAATTTTGGTTGCAGGGTTCATGTTTGTCTGTCTCTACATTTTGCTTCTGATAGTATATTTACTTTGCTTGTAGACCTCTCACCCTAAATAAACGTTTTTTCCTATTTAGTCCTTTGTTCATTTTTGTTTTTTTTGCTTCTTTCAATTTATTTTTTAGTGTTATTCTGTCATCTTTGGTCATATTTTCTCTTATCCAGATTTTCTTATATTCCCCATGGGTGGCCAGACCTTTGGCTTTCTTTATTATGTCGGTTACCATTTGCTTATTCATTCCCTTTTCGAATAATCCCAGTCTCATCTGAAATATGATATTCTGCTCCGCGAATTCGGGATTTATGATCTTAAGAATGTCTACAATTAATTTTTTGTCTTCGTTGTAACGTTCAATTCCGTCTTCTACAACTTTTTCTTCATGTCCCAATAAGACTATGTCCTTGTTTACGTCAGCCGAATTAGCAATATTTCTTGCATGTTGCCCAAGGTGGGATTTAAATTCGTTGTACAAGCTCTGTCTTAATTTCTTCCTTTGTGGTCTGGATGTCTTTTTCTTTTTTTTTCATTTCATTTACAGTTTCCTTTACCTTTGATACACCGGCATATGTAGCTGTCATCTTTTTAGCTTCTTCCATTATCTGAGCTTGGCTGCTTGACAAATTACTTTCCATCTGTTTGACAGTTTCGTGTACTTTAAGAACCTCCTCAACTTTTTCCTGTAGATTTTTGCTTCGGTTTCACTACCGCTGCCAATTTTGTTTTCAGCTTCTAACTTTTCCTTGAGTTCTTTGATTTTCAGGTCAGATTTTTTCATATTTGCTCTCTGAATAGTTGTGTGTCTGCGCAAGTTTTCTACCAGTTCCTTCACATTCACATTCTCTTCACGTATTTTGAGCAATTCTGCCACCAGGTTGTCAACGTTGGCTTCAAGATCCTCAATT
>NC_091550.1:38137989-38140489 GCF_042767895.1 Penaeus vannamei | reverse complement strand
TCACATCTCGATGCCTTTTGGAACAAGTCCCTATGCTGGATCATGGGGTACAGTTGGCACGACCTTGTGTCCAACCGACGACTTCATCGTGAGACTGGCATGGGACCTGTTACTTGCATAACCCGGTACCGCTAACTCAGGCTCTACGGGCACCTAGCTCGTTTCCCTGTGGGTGACCCTGCCCATCAGGTCGTCTCTTTACATGAGAATCCTGCGAGAGGAGGCCTATGGGAAAACCTAGGAATTCATGGCGACTTCCTATGAGGGACCCTCGTAGCGGGAAGCGAAGGGTGGATTTGGCTATGCGCCCCCATCGGCGTCGGCCCCTTTGATGGTGATGATATATAATGTTTGTAGGTAGGTATTCATTGTAGTCATCTATTTACATATATGTTTGTGACAGTAGTATGTGATATATCTTTTTCGTATGTCATTCAAAAATAATCACGTAATATGACTTTTATTCATGTATGCATATTTTAACAAGCCTTAATTGTGTGGTGAAGTAAGAGCGAATATTGTTATACGTATCTGCATTGCGATTTCCGACTGGACAAGAATGAACCTGAAATCATTATTCTTGGAAACATTTTCAGGATGACTTTTGGCTTCCTACATTTTGCATGCACGTTGAAACCTACAACGGGCACGTTCAACTATTTTACCACTGGTACGTACGGCTTAAACCTTTTGGAGTTTAATGTTGAATGTCTCGAATCTATTAAGAGATAAAAAAAAAAAAAAAAAATACATACATACATATATATATATATATATATATATATATATATATATATATATATATATATATATATCATGAATAAAGAAACTATAAGTATTAAATATTAAACGTAGAGAGAATTTACATTTAGAGTTATTCTGTGGCATGGACAAAAATCCTCACTTTAACCTGATCGTTCTTCTATTTCATGGACAGCCACACTTTTGGACTCGATAATCTTTTGAAGGCAGAAATCATTCGCCATTCACACACTATGCAAAAGTACATAAATAGATATAGGAACAGACAGATGGATACATAAGTAAATAGATAAATAAATATAAGAAAAACTACACTACCAGATGCATGAAATTAAAGTTATCCATGAAAATATAATGTTTTCAATCCAGTTATTTCTCGTCGGGAAGACTGCAACTGACTATTTCATCAACAAAGATCTCTTTTCTCTTCTATTTGTCTCCCTCTTTATTATGTTCTATATTTCTGTTCCAAACCGTCGGAGCGTTAGTTTAATTTTTGCGTTCGTCAGCCAAAGCGTCATAGCAGTGCTGTGTTTAAAGCAAAAATTCTTTGACTTACATTTTCGTTTTATAGTTTCTATTCCTTGGACTACGTCTGTAATTCTGAACCCGAAGTTGGTGATAAACTGAGAGCGTTGTGTGGTCTTTTTCTGTCGTTATCTCTTTGTCTGGAGGAGCGACACAGTCAAAAATTACTTGAGTGAAAGTATCGATAGTTGAAAGTTGATGGAAGGTAGATAGAGGTAAAAAGACAAGCATATAGGTAGATAGCTAGACTGAAAAATAGAGAAAGGAAGGCATGTAGATAGTTCTTATTAAATACAAAAAAATTTAAAACCTAGTGTGAGCATTGTGTTTTTTTCTACCATATATATGTATATATGTGTATATATGTATATATATATATATATATATATATATATATATATATTACATCTATATTCTATCAATATACATGTGTATGTATATATATATGAATTTAATCACTAAAAAAAACATCCTGAAGCTTGAGAAAATAAGTGCTTACCTTTATAAATTTAACTGAACAAACCAGAATTCATTCAAACGTTTCTGGTTGACTTCACCCATCATCAGGGAAAAATAACTGTAAATTAAGAAACAACCGACATAAATATAAGTAACATTATTTATTAATCACAGTTCAATACTATTTGACATGATAATAATTATTTTATATTCACAATCACAAGTAAAATTAAGAGTTAACGTCATTTGAAACATGACAATCTGACAGCAGAAATATCAAAACATAAAAGAGAGCCAAACAATGAGTTCCTGTTTCAAATTAACAATTGAGAATAAGATTGAATATGATGATAGGTAATTGTTAGTTTATTAGCAATCCATATGCCACAATAAATTACTTGTGATTTTATATATATATATATATATATATATATATATATATATATATATATATATATATATATATATATATATATATACGAGATAATTAATAATGAAACGTGTAAAATTCTATACTGCATGAAAAGGATTTTTTAAACAAATAGTGCAACATCACAGATATGGAATGAAATTGATTATAAACCTTAATAATCAGCATAATAAGAGTGGACAAAAAATTATTTGGACCAAGTGTCATCCCAGTCAAGAGCCGGTTGAAATTAATTGAAAATAAAATCAAAACTCTAGCTTTAATCAGACCATAACTAATATGTGTGTGTGCATGCATCCATGCTTTATTGTTATTCTTATT
>NC_091550.1:38130489-38132989 GCF_042767895.1 Penaeus vannamei | reverse complement strand
ACCTGCCCATCCTCAGACTGTCCTACACTGTGATCTCTCTCCGTCGTCCTCTTCACCCTCTCAACTGCAGGCCTATATTGCGCCAGGTGAACATTCTCCTTCACAACCTGGTCCACATTAGCCTTCCCTCTACCTCGTAGGTGGGCGCCTATGCTGTTCCTTGTGCCTCCAGTCATGAGCAGTACTTTGGCAATGCAGGCCCTAGTCTCCCTAACCATCTGTGTCAGTTAATATACACAGTATCCAGGGATCACACCAACAACGCCCTCCTCTGCCACCAGATGGATTGGTCACCTGCGTGAATTGTCTTCCTTTCCGCTGATTTCCATTCTCAGAGACAGGTGAAATGCTCCTTAATCTTTTGTTGTTTCTTTTCAACTTGTACAGCGGCTCTACTCCTGCCGATAGTCATATGCACGCCAGCCTTCACATAAACCTTTTGATATTGTATACTCCCTCCTCTAATCACACACACACGCACGCACGCACACACACACACACACACACACACACACACACACACACACACACACACACACACACACACACACATATATATGTGTGTGTGTGTGTGTGTGTGTGTGTGTGTGTGTGTGTGTGTGTGTGTTCATTTATATAGACATTAAACGGCAAATCCATTTCCAAGAGTGAGAGAGAGAAAATAAGAGAAAGAGAAAGGAGACAAACGAATGGAAACCGAACTAAACATAAATAAACAACGGCAAAACCTTTTCCAAAAGCGACATGGCAGAAACCAGTTAAAGAATGGCCGCATAGGACAAATAAAAGGAAAAAGCAACATATGTGTCTGTGTCTGTTCGGCAGGTTACACTGTTTCCTACATGAATCCATGATTGAGTTACTATCAATAAATAAAACTTCATATATCTCTCTGGGGCAGATTGGAAATTTCCATCGCCAGTGAATGATGTTTGTTTGGATTTCGAGGCTCTGTCCCTTTTTTTCTTCTTTTTTTACCTTTTTGTTATTTTCAGCAGGATTTTTTATTTTGTTTATTTATTAATTTATCATTTTTTATATATATACATTCATATATATTTCTAATGGGTGGGTTTTATTGGAAACCCTTTATCGCTTCCTTTTTCTATTTCTTTTTCTGTTTACTTTTCCTTTCTCTATTGGTCATTTATCAATTTCACCTTTGTGGAAAGGGTTTGAACTCCCACTACTCCTCTTTACCTTTTCTCCTTCTCAATTTAATATTTTACTTGCTTTTCATCTGATGTATATATGTCATCTGTTGATTTTTTTTTTCTATTTCTTATTTACTCCAAGCTCCCCTCTTCCTTATTTCGTTCATGCTGTTATTTTTGGTCAGATAGTTCAGTTAGTTAGTATCTAGTCCTTCGTGTATGAGTTAGATGGATTTAGATTCCCTCATTCCCTTCCCTTTTGAAACGTTTTATTGTTCTGTCATCTGTTAAATACCTTTTTGTTAATGAGCGGGCGTACGATTTGAACTCCCTCCTTGACTTTTCTCTTTTCTGTTTTTTTTCTGCTTGTTTAAATGTCGTAATCATCTGTTAATTATTTAGACTCCCTGTCCCTTGTTCTGCCGGTTTGTTTAAGCAGTGCAGGTATCTGTTAACTAGTGTTTTATTGATGAGTTGCCTGTATTTGCAGTCCCTGTTTGGCTCTTCTTTAGTTGATGTTGTTTTTCGTTTCAGTGGTGCAGTCATCTGTTAAGTAGTCTTTTGTTAAGACATTACATAGTTTTAAATTCTCAATACTTCATTCTCTCTCTCTCTCTTTCTCTTTCTCTTTCTCTCTCTCTCTCTCTCTCTCTCTCTCTCTCTCTCTTTCTCTCTCTCTCTCTATCTCTCTCTCTTTCTCTCTCCCTCTCTCTCTCTCTCTCTCTCTCTCTCTCTCTCTCTCTCTCTCTCTCTCTCTCTATCTATCTATCTATCTATCTATCTATCTCTTCTGCCTAAATGATTTCGTAACTGGTCGTTTACTAATGCTGAGGTCATCAACTTGCCATTTCTTGTGATGAACTGGAACAACTCTTCCCTTTTCTTTGACGTCCCTCATTGCTGTTTTTGCTTAACTGCTGTCTGTCTGCAGTATGTCGTCCATGAGAAGGCTGGGCTAAGCAGGATGTGGTTATTTATGCTGTGGCCTTTTGAGCTGAATGGATTTCGTCAATAGTTGTAAGAATCTATGATGGTTTTTGTCATATCTAGAGGTGATATATGTTTATATATTTTTTGCATCTTTTACCCTTTCTCTTTCTTTTAATATATATTTATATGTTTCTATGAGTGATTATTCCAATGTGCCAGCCTTGCTCTTTGGCATTTTATGTGCATGTTATTCAAATTTTTCTATGTTAGGAAGATTGCTTCAGTATCCCTTGGTGGCCATTAAATTTTTTAGGGATTACGTTATCATTTTCGTGGCAATAAAAGTGCGTGCTTCTGTACCCGCATGTAAACGCTTTTTTTTCATTTAATTTTTAATCTTTACTCGCTTCTTACTT
>NC_091550.1:38120489-38122989 GCF_042767895.1 Penaeus vannamei | reverse complement strand
TTAGAGAGATTAAAGAAGGAAAAAAGAGAAAAAAAAGGATGAAGAAAATCCCATGGCAGGATATGCGGAGGACATGGGGAGAGAGGGAGCGAAGGGGGGAGGGAGGTATCCCGTTAGGATAGGCGTGGCGTGGAGGATAGGAGGGAGGAAGTGGCGAGGGCGGAGGAAGGGGTAGATAGGGTATGAGCGACTGCGAATGGGGAGAAGTGTAGGGACAAGTTGGATTGGTGGAATGTTAACCTAAGATAAAATTGAACTGAAATAGATTAAAGATATGAGAGACACTAAATCCATGTCGATTTTGAATCAGGCTGGAACCTAATCATATATATTTTCAATCAGTATTACCTTCTTGTTATCCTTATTTTCATTATCTTCATTGCCTTTGTTACCAGCATTTTTCATTATGCTTATTATCATTATTATTTTTACTATTTGTTTCATTATCATCGTTGTTGTTGATGTTGTCACTTACCTGTTTGTACTTGTATCAGGAGAGACGTGTGTTCGGAAGATGGATTAATAATACATATTTTAAGATATATGCTATGAATGAGATTGTGATGAAGAAAAAACATTGCAAAGAAATACATACGAATGTCCCTGGATAAACGGTACGTCACGTTATCTGGTGAAACTTAAAGCCAGTTAAAAGAGATCGGAAATACATAAAACTGTGATGACCAATGTTCCGACCTAATGATGCAATAGAACTTGAATAAAAAATATGGGATACGAGACCATATTCCATTAGCTGCAAGATATGAGGGGAAGAGATGTTTCCGTTCTATGGTTGGTCAGTGTTGAATATGACGAAAATAGCGTAATAGTTCGAAAAATAGATGAAATAAAAGAGGCATTAGTCTGGTTAGCGGAACAAATGAGGTAGTTCAAAGTGATTAATTCATTAAAGCTGCTGTTGCAAAGTAAATGTTTTACTATATGGGTGTTTACATATTTTAATCGATAATGAAGAGAAAATTTTTGTTTGTGTTCAGCTCTATTAATTTTCCTCTTTAAGTTTATTTTGAAACTCGTAAAAGTCTGCTTTGATAACTTTTTTCAAGTTCAATTCTTCCCTGGCTTTCTTTTATTAGTTATTCAAAAAGTGAAAATGTTCTGTTTCACACGGAAGCCTATATCATGTCACGAGGAGAGACGTGAGAGAGAACATCTTAATTAACTTATATTTGGGAGGCGAATAGAAACTATTTTTTGGGTAGATTTTATCACCATTCGAGATATTTCTTCATTCGATCACGATGCCTTTCTGAGCTCCAGTCACAATCGTTCTTGTCGTGTTTGATTAAGTCCTGTCTGGGCTTATTGCACAATGTTTCGGTTGTTTGAAATCGTAAGTAGATATCATTAGAAATACAAGTACAAAAGCGTAACACAAACACCTAAGAGATACGATGTTGGGAATCAGATCAAAGAGACATACAGAACGGTTGCTCTTTCATTAATTCAAGCACGAACCTGGACCGGAATAGATCTAACGCCACCGCAGATCAGGGGTAACTATAGTAACTTTGTCCTAAATGATGTTACCTAGTTTGAGGGCTCAATCAGGTAGCATACAAGGGAGGAGTTATGGACGTTACTTTGGTGTAAGAAATCTCATTTTGTCGGAAAGTTTGTCTTTAATTTGTTTATGATTTTCCGTTTATGTTTTTCATAATCTTGCGAATATATTTCTCATTTCATATTTATTATCATGGATCATTTCACGTTTTACAATTTTAACAAATGATTTCCTTTTCGTCTGTATATTCTGCATTACTCGCCATCCTTATTTATAGATCGTTCTCTCTTTTCTCTCTCTTTTTGTCTTTTGTTTTAGGGTCTGAGGAGATGGCTAGACGAACCTCAAGAGATTTGTAGTTTTGAATATTGAACTAGACATTCCGAAGTGTGGGGGAGGGTGCTTTTGCTCTTTCTTTCTTCTTACAAGGCAATGTAGTAAACAAAATTGCTTGTTATGAGGAACCTAATTAGGAGCTGGTGACTAGATGAGGGAAATTCAGCATTAGTGATGGTTGCATGTTGCATTCCCCTGAATTACTGAAGTTTATTATGACTATTTTTTAATTATTCGTGTATTTGCTGGACATAATTAGAACGTGCTTAAGAAATGTTTTTAAATCCTTAGAGTACATTGTTATAAAGTATTATTAGAATATCAAAGTATCACTGAAGGCCATTTAATATCAATGAAGCATGGAAGTGTGTTATTTATATCAGTGTGCGCAAAATAACGGTTGTTTTTAATTGCTAATTACATAGTTGAGTCGACCTGTGTGAGACCCTTTATCACTAAGGATACAGTCACGGACAAAAGTCGTTTCGTGAGTGACGCTTCCTTAACTTCAGCAACAAGGGTTTCGTGAGTGACGCTTCTTTAACTTCAGCAACAACAAGGGTTTCGTGAGTGACGCTTCCTTAACTTCAGCAACATCAGGGGGTTCGTGATAGAAGCTTCTTTAACTTCAGCAACAAC
>NC_091550.1:38100489-38112989 GCF_042767895.1 Penaeus vannamei | reverse complement strand
TATATATATATATATGTGTGTGTGTGTGTGTGTGTGTGTGTGTGTGTGTGTGTGTGTGTGTGTGTGTGTGTGTGTAGGTTTAGGTATGGGTGCATATACATTTATACATGCATATCCTAATAAAGGACTAGGATACACCCTGTGTCTCAGCACAAGATAAGCCTTAAACGCACAAGACTGATGTTACGTGGAAATAGAGGGAAAGATGACTTGATGAATGAGCAGATCATTACACAAACTGAGACATCTGATGACCGTTGAGTTACCGATTTATTAAACAAAAAGTTTGTTTCCGGGGTAGAAAATACATGGAATACAATACATAAAACTACAGTAGATGCTCTTGTTGGGTTGAGAGGTTTTGGAATATGGCGGTTAAAGGCGAACAGGCTGATGTGGGTTGAGGCCAGATAGGGGGTAGTGGGGTCACTAGGGGAGGAATAGGGTAAGTAATAGGATATTACAGGATATCAAATCACTCATGTCTTTACAAGGTTGACCAGCACACGAAACCATAACAAGAAAATATAAAGGAAATAACGAGGAATTTTATGTACGAAACGACCCCTGACTTTGACAACCGCAGACTTACATTACTTACTTGACTAAGATTTAGAAGATAAAAAGAAAGAAAGAAAAATAACTGGAACAAACGTCAAATAGGGGAGAATATGGAATAATACGAAGACGGAACCAAAATAATAATAATAAAGAGGACACGGAGAGACAACTGGGGATTCACGTCATGTCGAAAGGGGAACGAAAAGAAGAGAATCAAAGGGGAGCGTCTTTGACAGGGTTAATGACCAGCGAACGAAATTAGTAACGTAGCCATTGGTCAAACAAAGGAGGAGGGGGACTAATGCAGCGCTGATACAGTACAAGAGATTAATCATTCATAAAACATGATTATACATTATATATATATATATATATATATATATATATATATATATATATATATATATATATATATATATATATATATATATATATATATTATGCTTTCCAGAACAGGACGAATGCACTAAGAGTAAAGCATTATATCATTTGCCAGTGAATTTATTTGTGGAACTAATACTTTGTACACAAACAAGTTTCAGACCTAGATCAAAGTAAAGCCTAATTTTAGCTCTACACAGTATTTCAGTTCAAAGTTTTGCTTAATAAGAAGACAGGCTTTGCTGCACCCCTCTCTCTGCCACACCTCCTACCCTCATGTCATTCTGCCTTTGTTATTTCATATGTCAAGTTAAGCCCGTGATTCAAGTTTTAGATCCCTTGGACCACAGGAGACTCAACACGCACACACACACATACACACACGCGCACGCACGCACACACGCACATGCATAAACAGTCTAAGAGCTTTAATTACAATATATGAATAAATTCATTTGGAAATTAACATGGTTAATACATTTGTATGTTAAGTAAATATTACATGCCACTACTGATTTGCAATGCATTACACCTGAAATCACATTACGAAAGTATATTCCATGTGATTGAGGAGTTAAAGGGGTGATAAACACAGACTTTACTCTACCCGCTCTCTGCCGCAACGAAGTCACCCTGTCATGTATTTTTCCTGTCAAGTTACCTCTTTGGTTCCGTTTTCATCTCCCTGGGGTCACAGGGGACTGGCGGCATAAAGAACTAGCTCACGTGTGTGTGTGTCTGTGCGCGCGCGCGCGCGTGTGTGTGTGTGTGTGTGTGTGTGTGTGTGTGTGTGTGTGTGTGTGTGTGTGTGTGTGTGTGTGTGTGTGTGTGTCTGAGAGAGAGAGAGAGAGAGAGAATTAGAGTAGAAGCAAGATATATTTCCTTTCTCGCTTCCTCTCTTCTTCTCATCCAGTAAAATAGTCACACAACCTTTGATATAAGACACTTGTCCTTGAGTGACATCAAGTTACAATATCAATGGAGTCACAGCTAATGCGTGAAAATAATAGAGCATTTTATACCATCGTGAAACCTGGGCTTCGGGACTTTGGAATTGCAGTTGTAAACTATAGGTTAAATAAAGGCACGAGTATGGCATGAATACAGAAGTCATGCTGAGAAATATAAAAGAAAGAGAGAGAGAGCGGGTGTAAACAAATAGACAGACATACAAAGAGAGAGAGGTGAGGGGAGATACACAGACACACACATACATAGAGAGAGAGGGGCAAAGAACGAGGTGTGGGAGGGGGGGGGGGCAGAAAGATAAACAAACATACAGAGAGAGAGAGAGAGAAGCAAAGAGAGAGGGAGAGGGAGGGAAGGAGGGAAACACAATTTCTATGAAATAAAACAGAAAGACACATGGTTGACAGAGGTATCAACTGTTGAACGAAATTAACAGAAGAGTCATCCGTCAAACGAAAGAGGAGAGAGAGAACCCTTTGTGTAGCTCAAAAAGGAGGAAGAAGTAAACGGAATACATGATCAGATAAAACTAGAATGTATTGATCTAGCTGATTTTAACTCCAGTGTATTGTACAGTGTTTCAAAAGTGAAATCTGGCAAATCTGATCAACTCTTACGATATACGATTATTAAGTTTTTTTATTTTTTTTTCGAAAATATTTTTTATTTACTCATAGTTCTACTAATGATCACAATGATGTAATAATGAGGATAATAAAAAAAATATCAATAATGATAATGATGATAATACTAATGATAATAAAAGTAAGCGTAATGGCAATATTAGAAATGATAGTGATAATAATCATTATCACTATCATAATGATAATGACAATAATAATCTTAATAAGGAGGATGATAATGGTGGTAATGATAGAAGTAATGATGCAAATGAGGATGATGATGGTTTTGATAATTATAATAATAACCTTTATTATGATAATGATTATAATGATATAATGACGATATTGATAGTGATGATAATAATAGTGATAATGATGGTAATAACAACAATGATAATAATAATAATAATAGTTATTATTATTATTATTATTATCATTATTATTATCATTATCATTATCATCATCATCATCATTATTATTATTATTATTATTATTATTATTATTATTATCATTATTATTATCATTATTATTATTATTATCATCATCATCATTATTATTATCATTATCATTATCATTATTATTATTATTATCATTATTATTTATATTATTATTATCATTATTATTATTATTATTATAATTATTATCATTATTATTATTATCATTATTATCATTATTATCATCATTATTATTATTATTACTGTTATTATAATTTTCTATTAATGATAATAATAATATTCATACTATTATTATTGTTATTAACGTTATTATCATTGTTATTATCATTATTATCATTATCATTTTTATTAATGTAATTATTGATATTGATAATAATAATGATAATGTGAATAATATCATAATGAAGATAAAAATGTTGATAATGATTTTGATAATAAAGATAATAATGGTGATAATAAAATATCGTTGGTAGTAATAATGATAATGATGATAAATATGATATAAAAATAATGATAATAATAATGATAATAATAATAATGATAATGATGATAATAGTAATAATAACAATAAAGGATAGTGATGCTGATAATAATGATGGTGATGATTTTAACAATAATATTTACAATAACAATAATGATAATTATGATAAATGATAGTATCTATAATGATTATAACGGCTATGATTACAACAATAATAATTTTAACAATAACAATGATAATAAAAATAGTATCAATAATAATAGATATAGAATAATATAACTAATAATGATAATAATAATAACGATAATAGCAATAATGATAATGATTGAGATAATAGGAATGATATCAATTATTATCATTATAATAGCAAAAGGAAACAGCAACAATGATGATATAGATAATGATAATGATAATGATGCTGATTATAATAATGACAATAATATTAATGACAATAATAATAATAATAATGATAATAATAATAATAATAATAATAATAATAATGATTATGATAATAATAATAATAATAATGATAATAATAATAATAATAATAATAATGATAATAAAATAATAATAATAATAATAATAATAATAATAATAATAATAATAATAATTGAAATAATAACAGTAATGAAAATAATAAAAAATTATAACAATAATAAGAGAAGTAATAAAAATAGGATAAGGATAATAATGATGATGATGGTGATAATAACAATGACAATAATAATAATAGTAATGGTAATAATGATAATAATGATAGTAATGATAATAGCAATAATAATGATGATGATAATAATAATAGTAATAATAATAATAGTAATATATAATAATAATATTAATAACAATTATTACTATCATTTTTGTTATTATTATTATTATTATTATTATCATTATCATCATCATTTTGACAATAATAACAATAGCAATGATAATAATAATAACAATAATGATAATGATAATAATAATGATAATAATAAAATAGTAATAATGATAATAACAACAGCAATAATAATAATAATGATAATGGCAACAGCAATAATAATAATAATAATAATAATAATAATAATAATAATAATAATAATAATGATAATAATAATAATAATAATAATAATAATAATGATAATAATAATAATAATGATAATAATAATGATAATGATAATGATAATAATAATAATAATAATAATTTTTTTCTTGTTCGTTATTATCATTATCATCACTATCGTCATTATTACTATTACTCTTACTGCCACTATTATCAGTATCACCATTATTGTTACTAACGATATCATCATTATTATAGTAACCAACATGATAAATAAACAAATAACTAAACTCCTTAAAAAAATGAAAATATAAAAATCAAGGACTGTAGAAGTTTATTTACGTTCCATCGCAAGCAAATTGCAGTCAACTCCTTCCAAGATGATGTTTCCTCCAAAATTATTTCGCAGACGCAATCTTGCCAACGGAGAGGCAAATGATTTTCCCTGTACAGATGTAAAGTTTTAATCATTTCTTCTCGTCTTTCTGTTTCTTATTCTTTCTTTCTTTCTTCGTTTTCCTCTTCTTTCTTCGTTTTCTTCGTTTTGTATTTTTATATGTTATTCTTCTGTTTTTTTTCGGCTTATCGTTACCTTCTGCTTCTTTCTTTTTTATTTTTTTCTCTTTTTTTCTCTTTACACTCTTTCTTTCCTAATGTTCATCCTCTTCATCACCTCTCTTATCTCCTTTTTTCCTTCTTTTTTCCCCTATTTTCCTTTCCTCTTTCTGTTTCAAAATCCTCATCTTCTTCCCGTCCCTGTTTCCATACTATTCCGTAATTTTGGAAATTCAGTAAAAAAAAAAAAAAAAAAAAAAAAAAAATCGGTTGCATAATGAATAGATTATAAGCGATGATATTAATGATCGCGGTAATTATAGAGTCAACACTAATACATTTGGTGGGAAATAAAAGCTTATCTGCATTTATTCAGGTGAATAATATCTTTCTATTTTTTGCAGATGTCGAGTGTCTGGTTGCAAATATACTGATATTTGTTTTTAATTAATATTTGTGTTCTGGTATATCTGGTTATCTATTTGTTTGTCTGTCTTTCTGTCTATTTATATCTACATTTATCTGTCTAAACAACAGTTCATCTATCTTCTAATATATCATCTGTTTATCTCTATGTCTGTTTGTTTGCCGATTTTTACATAGGTATATCCATCTATCTATACGCATATCTACCTACCTATCTATTTCTATACATCTATATACACATAGCTAGCAAGACAAATAGACAAATAGACAAATAGACAGACAGTCATGTATGCATATACACGTATGATCACCCAGGCACACACGCACAATTGACAGGCAACCTTTGTCAGCAAAGAAGACCCCCCCTCCCCCCTCTCCCCCGACCGTGCCCAGCCGTGCCCAGCCAGACATACTCGCCGGAGACAGACGCTTCAGCAAACAGCCGATGCAGACAAAGGCGCTCGATCCTGAATGGGACAAAACCGCCCACGCTAAACGGAGGGACGCGCGGACAATGCACCGCCCACGCCCGCGTTGATGCCGGTGGAGCTACCCGTGCTTGACTATGGATAACAAAAAGATAAACAAAAATATGTATGTAGGAGAGAGTTAGAGAGGGGAAGAGAGAGAGAGGAGGGAGGATAGACGGGAGAGAGGGAGGGAGGGAAGGAGGGAGGGAGGGAGGGAGAGAATGAAAGAGAGAGAGAGAGAGAAAGAGGGAGAGAGAGAGAGAGAGAGAGAGAGAGAGAGAGAGAGAGAGAGAGAGAGAGAGAGAGAGAGAGAGACAGACAGACAGACAGACAGACAGACAGAGAAAGAAAAATGAATCTGGCATGGATATTTACATTAGTGTCTAAACTCATCCACACGAGTAAATCATAAAATCAAACCAAATAATAAATATAATGATAATAAAAACGACTCAAAGAGCCAGCCGCCCACGCCCACCGCCCGCCGCCCGCGAAATGGTCTCACCCTCTCTGATCTGCGGGCGGATCGGGGGCTCTTTTGGGCGTCGCGAAGAGGAGGCCGGGCGGTGAGGCCTCCCCCCCCCTCCCCCTCCCACCCCACCCGCCGGTCGATCCCTCATTGAGTCGGGTCGCCGTGCTCTATCGGCGCCTGAGGGCCTCGTCCCGGGGGGTTAATGGCGTCAAGGGGCAGGGGGAGCAGTTTCAAGGGGGAAGGGAGAAGGGCTTTAAGGGGGATGAGGAAGGGAGACAAGGGGCTTTAATGGTGGGTGGGGAGGGGAGAGGGGTTTTAAGGGGGAGGGGAAGGGAGACAAGGGGGTTTAAGGGAAAGGAGAACGAGAGACTAGGGGTTTTAAGGGGAAGAGGGAAGGGAGACAAGGGGTTTTAATGGGGGAGGGGGAGGGAAGAGGGGTTTTAATGGGGGTAGGGATGGAAGAGGGGTTTTAAGGGGGAGGTGAAAGAGAGACAAGGGGTTTAAGGGGAAGGGGAAAGGGAGACAAGGGGTTTTAAGGGGGAGGGAGAAGGGAGTCAAGGAGAGGGAGGTGTTAGGTGAAGGGAAGGAGGGCAGTGAGAGTTAAAAGATTCAGGGATTGAAAGGAAAGGAGACGAATGAAGATTAAAAGCCATCATGGGGTTTTAAAGTACGTGTTAAGGGGGGGGAGGGGAAGTCGTAAGGGGGGGGTAAAGGAATTCAAAGAGTCGAGGATATCATATCAAGCGATGAAGGGGGAAGGGAGAGGGTGGGGGGTGGGGTATTAATTAGGGATAAGAGACTTCAGGGGCTGAAATGACCCGTCCAGGGGGGGAGAAATAAGAGCTTAGTAGAGGTTAAAAAGAATATATCAGAAGAGGGGGTTTATGGGACCAAGGACGTGTCAGGGTCAAAGGTCAGAGTAAGGGAAGTGTAAAGAGGTGTTAGTGAGTGTTAGGCGGGGGGTTATGGGCATTAAAGAGGGTTTGAGGGAGCGTCTTGGGGTTTCTGACAGCGCTGCGAAGGCGATTCTTCTTAAGGGGAGCTAAGGACTGGCGTTAAGGCGGTGGGGGCGGGGAGGGGGGTTGATGATGAATGAGGAGAAGGAGAAAGGAATAGAGAGGGAGGAGAGGAAGGAGAGGGAAGTAGAGGAGGAGGTGAAGAAGAAGAAAGGGATTGAGAAGGAGAAGAAGGAGAGGGAAATAGAGGAGGAGGAGAAGGAGGAAGGAATAGAGAGGAAGGAGAGGAAGAAGAGGGAAATAGAGAAAGAGGAGAGGGGAATAGAAAAGGGAGAGAAGAAGGAGAAGGGAATAGAAAAGGACGAAAAGAAGAAGAGAATAGAGAAGGAGGAACTGGGGAAGTAGGATGAGTAGGAGGAAAAAGAGGAGGAAAAGTAGTAGAGGATGAAAGCGACGCCTCAATCAAATGAAAGAAAGGCGGACGTCGGGGCCTCGAGAGACGTAAATCGACCCCAGCTGGAGGAAGTCGTCCTCCGTTGGGCCTTCGGAGCCTTGAAGGGGCGTCGGAAGGCGACCGGGAGTCATCCAGGGGCAAGGAAGGGGAGTTGCTCCAGAGGGGGAGGAAAACGGGTGTTTAGTGGCAATACTGAGCTACAAATATGGTGTTTCTCTCTCCCTTTTTTTTCTATCACTTTGTCTCTTACTTTCTCTCTCTCTCTCTTTCTCTCTCTCTCTCTCTCTCTCTCTCTCTCTCTCTCTCTCTCTCTCTCTCTCTCTCTCTCTCTCTCTCTCTCTCTCTCTCTCGCTCTCTCACTCTCTCCCTTTACACACACACACACACACACACACACACACACACACACACACACACACACACACACACACACACACATATATATATATATATATATATATATATATATATATATATATATATATATATATATATATATATATATATATATATATATATATATATATATATATATATATATATATATATATATATATATATATTACTTGCTGCTATTAAATCCTACTTATTTTTTAAAATTTGTTTGTTTAGTTCTAGTCCCTTTACACACACACACACACACACACACACACACACACACACACACACACACACACACACACACACACACATATATATATATATATATATATATATATATATATATATATATATATATATATATATAATTTGCTGCTATTAAACCCTACTTATTTTTTAAAATTTGTTTGTTTAGTTCTAGTGAGGAGAGAATCTTAAATGAAGAAGATGTACTTCTCACGCTGTGAGCCTCCCGCCAGCTGACTAAATACGAAGGATCTGAAGCAGAAGTCAAGAAGAAAATGAAGAACACAGCACCTCTACAGAAGCAGAAGAAAAGGAGAGCGAGGAAGACTCTCAGAAGCGAAGGAAAATTGAAAGACGTTCCCCGAGACGTGTTCAAATCCTTCCAGATCCTTGACGCCATAACGAGATAACCAACTCCGGAAATGGTTATTATTGGAAGAAAAAAAAAAGCTTAAAAGGCAATTGATTCCCACCACATTAACAATAGAGGATAAAAGCGCTCACACAAACGAGGCTCACAGTTCGATACAGATGAAGCCTTTTTAGTCCTCAGGAATATAATTCGCATCGCAGGAGGAGGAGACACAGGCAGGAGGAGGAGAAGGAGGAGGGAGTGGAGGGTCAAGAGGCAAGATCTCCCTGGAGAAAGAGAGTCAAAGTCCTTTCAGGAGAATGTGAAGAGATTTGACCTGATCTCTTACAAAAGAGGTAGTCCTAAGAGTCTTTCTCCAAAGGCAGGAAAGGAGAGGGGTATTTTAGGCTCACGGTTATATATATATATATATATATATATATATATATATATATATATATATATATATATATATATGTATATATATATATATATATATATATATATATATAATATATATATATATATATATATATATATATATATATATATATATATATATATATAAATATATGTATATATATACATATATTTATATACATATTATATATATATATATATATATATATATATATATATATATATATATATATACTATATATATATATATATGTATATATATATATATATATATATATATATATATATATATATATATATATATATATATATATATATATATATATATATATATATATGTATATGTCACGTGTATGCGCGTGTGTGTGTGTGCGTGTGTGCGTGTATGTTGTTTGTGCGTGCGTGTGCCTATATATATGTGTGTGTGTATGTGTGTGTGTGTGTGAGAGTGTGCATGTTTGTTTGTGTATACTTGCATGTGCGTCTGTGTCCGCGAGCCATTCACAGCAAGTTCTAATACTTCCTGTCATTGATTTGGCATTCAGCCGATTTGAATAATTCGATATGTTTATTCACGTGCGAGTCAACAGCAGTTCATAAATCGGAGAGCAGCGCTAACGAGTGCTTTTCTCGCATCTTTCCTCGCCCGCTCGCCGCTCCGAGGTCCTCCATCATTCAGGACCCATCGACCGCCCGTGCCTCTTCGTTCTCCGCTAATCATTAATCCCTCGGCTTGTGTCACCCGCCTTTTCTTCCACTAATTCGGTTATCTCCTCTTTTTTATGTTCTTTCTCTGCTTTGTTTGTTTGTTTGTTTGTTTTTCTCTAGCTCTTTTTCCTCCATCCTCTTATCTTTTTTATTTTCTCCTCTCTTTTCCTTGATTTTGTTTTGCATTATCTTCTCTCTCTCCCTCTCTCTCTCTATCTATCTATCTATCTATCTATCTGTCTCTCTCTCTCTCCTTCTCTCTTTTTTTCTTTCTTTCTTTCTCTCTCTCTCTGTCTCTCTCTCTCTCTCTCTCTCTCTCTCTCTCTCTCTCTCTCTCTCTCTCTCCCGCTCCCTTACTTTCCTCCTCTCTTTTTCTTTGATATCATGTCCTGATTTCTCCCCCTCACTCCTCTCTCTCTCTCTCTCTCTCTTACTCTCTCTCCCTCTCTCTCTCCCCCCTCTCTCTCTCTCTCTCTCTCTCTCTCTCTCTCTCTCTCTCTCTCTCTCTCTCTCTCTCTCTCTCTCTCTCTCCCTCCTCCCTCTCCCTCCCTCTCCCTCTCCCTTTCTCTCTCTCTCTCTCTCTCTCTCTCTCTCTCTCTCTCTCTCTCTCTCTCTCTCTCTCTCTCCTCCTCCTCTCTCTCTTCCTCTCTTTATCTCCCTCCTCTTTCATTATCTGCCCTTCTCTCTCTCGGGCACAATGAAATGTCAATCCCTGCCACTCCATCACTGGATTCCGTTTCACTCCACCTCCGGCCCCCCCTTTCCCCTCCCCCTGTCATCCTCTACACCTCCCCCTCCCCCCCTTACCCTCCACTTCCTGATCCTCAACCTCCCTCCCCTTCAACCCCCCTCTCCTGATCCTTTCCTCTCACCCTGCCCAACCTCTGTTCTCCAGTGACAGTGGTGCCAGGTGAGAAAATGTCGACAGTGTTCTTTTTGTGTGTGTTTGTTTATACTCTCTCTCATCTCTCTATGTGTCTCTCTCTCCCTCTCTCATTATCTCCTTCTTTCTCTCTGTCTCTGTCTCTCTGTCTCTGTCTCTGTCTCTCTGTCTCTCTGTCTCTCTGTCTCCCTTGTCTCTGTCTCTGTCTCTGTCTCTGTCTCTCTCTCTGTCTCTCTCTCTCTCTCTCTGTTTCTCTCTCTCTCCCTCTCTCTCTCTCTCTCTCTCTCTCTTAATATTATATTATTATATTATTATTATCATCTTATTATTATTATGTCCTCATCTCTCTCTCTCTCTCTCTCTCTACATCTCTCTCTCTCTCTCTCATCATCTCTCATCATCTGTCTGTATATATATATATATATATATTATTATTATTATATACAGTATTCACATATTATGTATATTATGTGTATATATGTATTGTGTGTGTATACATTATTATACATGTATTATATGTGTATGTGTCTTATCATTATATGTATTAAATATATTACTGTATGTATGTCCCTCATCTGTCTTATACATTATTGTGTATATTATGTACCATTATTAACCATGTATGTTAATACATAATATACACAATATGTATGACAGTTCTTTGGTTGCATCCAGTTGTATTATATAGTATAACATATAGCAACAACCATATCTATATATTATCGCCACCATATTGTATACCTTTATGTATAACATAATAAGTTGTTGACACCATTAACTTCCTTATGCATGTAACGTACATATACCTTACCATTGCCAGCATACCATATACATACCAGCCATATGATTCATATTATACCTGCTGCGTGTGATCTCTCTATTCTGACACTTGTGTAATAATAGTTATACGCGCGTAATAATAATAATAATAATATGTATATGTAATAATAATAATAATATCATATATATATATAACATATATTAATGTATATCTCATGTATATTATATATCATGTAAATAATAATATATAATAATAACTGTATATCACATATATATATATTATATCATATATATATATATATGTATATCGTGTAATATATATATATTCAATACCATGACTATAGCTATATATCATATATATATATATGTGTGTGTGTGTAATCAATACTGTGTGTGTGTGTGTCTGTGAATTATTGTGTGTGTGTGTGTGCGTGTGTCTTTATATGTATCATATAATATACTACTTATATATATCATCTCTTTTATATATATATATCAATATTAATATGTAAACAATATTATTACTTATTGTTGTTGTCTTTACAATATTAATATTAAGTGAAAATCATATTGTGTGCATTGTGTAATAATGTGTGTGTGTACATTGTTAATCTGTTTTATGAGTGTGTGTATATACTTATACATATTTAAACATATGTATATGTATATATATATATATATATATATATATATATATATATATATATATATACGTATATATATATATATATATGTATGTATATATATATACATATATATATACATATATATATATATATATATATATATATATATTATTATATATATATATGACATATCATGCTGACAAAATGTAGAAGGAACATGATTGAGACAGGATTATCTTCACAATACAAAAGTGTGTTT
>NC_091550.1:38087989-38092989 GCF_042767895.1 Penaeus vannamei | reverse complement strand
TTATTATCACCACTGTTATCATTATTTAAGTTATAATTTTTATGATCATTATTTTCTTATCATTATCTTTCTTATTACTATTGCTTTAATTATTATCAAACAGAAGTAGGTCTCAAGTATAGAGAAATTCCCCCAAATAAATCAACATATGTAATTAACTAATATACCCAACTTTGGATAATCATTAAAGAATTATACACGTCTTAATCTAAACAAAAGTCAGTCCTATCCACCAATCTCACACAAACAAATACATTAACATTTATCGTGAATCGAACTCCAGGAATGACTAAACGTCCTTGTGGACACCTCCGCCATGTCCAAGATGGTCACTTCACGAATCTTTTTCCTCGCCGCTAAGTCAGACTGAACCTTTGAACCCCCACAGCTTTGTCCATAGCTGACTGTTTTAGATATTCATTCATACCCTTTTTCTTTCTTTTTTTATCATCATATCATAAAAAAATTAAAATCTGAACTACTGGTCGATCGCTAAAATATCGTACAATATATCATTAATATCTTCTGTTAGTGATCATGTCAATGAATTATTAGAAAGTTATTCTTCCACACATTATTATCATTTTATTATTATTATTATTATTATTATCCCTATTATCATCCGCATTATCATAATCAACATCATAACCATCATCATCATCGTTATCATCATTATTATTATAAATATCATCAGTATCATAATCATCATCATCATTATCATTTTTATCATCATTATCACCATTATTATTAGCATTGTTATTATTGCCATCATTGTTATGTTGCTGGTATTTATATTTATATCTCCTTTCCATTTATTACTCAATGACAGTCTGCCTATCTCTTTATATATATCTACAGCCTACCCAGCCTATTTGAATGAATGCATATACCAGCACACACTTTTATATATATATCATTCATTCAGTCCCATGTTCGGTTACTCGGTTACTTTGCCCTAACATTATTCAAAGGAAGAATTGTTTAGCCTCAATAACCAAATATGGCGGGTTAGTCCGCAGACTTTTGTGAACTAACTGGAGTATAGTAGACTGCTGGAGACAACAGGTTAAGGTTAAGTGCATGTGTGTCTGCATGAGTACACGCGTGTGTATGTGCGTGTGAGAGCAAGTGCGAATGTAGAAACGAAAGCCAACATAAATGAATAAAGAAAAAAATATGAATGAAGATTTAAAACAGTCAGATATGGACAAATCGCTCTCCGACTGTAACGTTTTCGAATCCCCACCCTTTTTCCACATGTTTTATACGCCAGTCTCAGAAATTCATCTGTAATTACCAAGTCAAAAATCTGATGAGAATTTTGAGCCGGCGCGGGGCTGCACGGAGATCGGCTTCGGGTTCACACAGCCTTGAGCAGCAGCCGACTTGAAAGCAGTTCCGCTTTTTATGCTAATGCCGAATAAACAATTGTCCGACGGCGAGGGCGGGGCTTTAGGGTCCTTCCTTAACATATGTATATTTTCGTGTACATATACATCGAAATATATATATATATACATAGATAAATGCGTACATGTACATACAAAGAGGAGAACAACCCTTGATCGAAAAAAAAAACTTTTTCATTATATTCAACACACGTTTCTATCTCGTCTTTACTCATCTCATCCCCACCCTTCTCCTCCTTTCTCTACCCTACTTCCTTATGCTTATCTTCTCCCCTACACCCCACCTCCTTCTTTCTCTACCTTCTCCCGCCTTCTCCTCCTGTCCCCTTTCTCTTCCGCTTTCTTCTCTTCCTCTCGTCTCTCCCCCATCCCTTCTCCATTCCTTATCCATCTATAGTTTTCCCTTCTATTAATCGTCCTTCTTTTATCTCTCTCCTTCTTCTTTTCGCTCCTCCTCTCCCGTCCTTTCCCCTTCTCTCCATCTCTTCTTCCTGCTCCTTCCCTTCACCTCTCTTTCCTTCTACCCCCCTATCTTTCTCTTTTTCTCTATCCCCTCCTCTTGTCTCCACCTCACCTCTTTCTCCTGTCTCCATATTTCTGCCATCTCTGTTCATATCCTCCTCCTCCTCACTCCTATTAAGCTCTCTCACCTCACCTTTCCCAGCTCCCCCTCTCCTCTTCCATCTTCTCCTCTCCCATCCTTCACCTCTTCCTACTCTCCGCATCCCACTTTTTATTTTCTTTCTCTTTATTTCCTCGTTTTGTTCCTTCTCCTCCTCCTCTTTCTCTTCTCTCGCCGCTCCCCCTTCCCCTACCCCATCTCTCCCCATCCTTTTTTCTTCCTTCTCCTCCTTTTCCCCCATTCCCTTCCTCATCAACCCTTATATAGACCATTTTATGTAATATATTTTATGTTTTCGTGTTGAGCTTTTTAAGGTTATACCCATAACCCAAAAGCTCGGTCATACCTTGTACATTCTGTGTAAAATGAATGACTCTGTAAATAAGTTATATGACCAATTAAATAATTCCAATTGAAATTTCCCCTCTGCCCATCCCTTTCTCTTCCTCCTCCTTTTCCATTCCCAAACTTTTCCCTCTCCCTATCTTCTCTCCCCCCACCCACACCCACCCCCTACCCCCACTCCACCTCCCTTCAGGCCTAACCGAAGGCTTAATTAGCGATTCATGAACATAATCCTTATGATTGAAAAATAAACAAGCTTCCCCCCCCCGCCCCCCCTAAAAGACCCTGAGGGAGGGAAGGGGAGGGGGGTGGGGGCGGAATATTCTCTTTAATCTAACGCTTGTGCTTTGATGTGTTCTCGTGACGGCCACTTTCACCCTGATGCTTATTTTCCCTTGTGAGTACTTAAATGTCAACTTTTTCTTTTCTTTTTTTCTTTTTGTCCTTCCATTCTTTTTTTTATTTCTTTCTGTTTGATTTTCTTCCTTTCATTATTTGGTTTCTTGTTTTTTTCTTTTCTTTTTTTCTTGTACTTTTCATCTTGTTTTTTTATATTATAATTAAGGGTAGTACTTTTCTTTATCTTATTTTGATTATCCTTCTTTTTTCTCGCAGTCTTTTCTTTCCGTTTTTCTTTTCTTCTTCTTTCCTTGTAGCTCCGATTCTTTTTCTCTCTCATTGCTCGTTCTCTCTTCGTTCTTCTGGGGCCGGATTTACTAACGCACTTACCAGCAGGCATTTACCATTGCGTTTACCAGTGATGGTAAAGTGGGATTCACGAGGAAATAGTAACCCGCACTGACTGTGTTACAATCGTAAATCGACTCATTCTAATGGTAGCTGACATACGACTCTAGTAAAGCATTCAGCGAGCGCCCATTGTCTTATGATTTAATGTATAACGGTAATAAACGAGTAGCTTTAACGAAATTTTCAAAATGCCATTTAAACATTTGTAGAAAAAAACATCATTTAATTATATCCATTATGTGCTATGCTAATAGACTTCCTTGGCTATTTATCGTATCAGATTGGGAACAGATTAAAAACTATTATCTTAATATATATTCATGTCATTATCAAAAGGACGGCGCCGACGGGGCCTTATGTACATCTTATCGTTTTGTGGTCCATCGTGGCGAGTCGCCAGGCAGGCCCTCGGCCCATTTCTAGTTCTTCACGACAGGTTTGGTCGACCTGCCCAAGCCGCGACTTCCTAAGTCTTCCCAAAGGCCTCCACGCAGGATTGTCTCGTACAGAGATAACAATGGGCAGCGTCATCCACAGAGAAACGAGCTATGTGCCCGTATAGCCTGAGTTGCATTTCTTCGCCATGTTCATATCGTGAACTTGTGCTCATCTCCTTCTCAACAGTGTATCAAAGAAATCAAAAGGCCGTTCTTGTATGGATTTTTTTGGACGACATAACACGTGATGACGTACTTCCAGAAGTTAGGAAGGTATCCTTTTTGGTAAAAAATTACCATAGTAACTCTGATGGCAAGTTGTTAGTGAATACTACCGCTGTCTGTTTACCATGGTAACTATAGTCACCGGTGATTTTACCATCGTAAATGCGTTAGTGAATCCGGCCCCTGGTTCTTTTCCTTCGTCTTCTCTTCCTGTTACTTCTATTGCTTCTACTTCTACATCTTTCTCTTTTCCTTGGTATTTTTCTGATCCTCTTCTGTCTCATCTTCCAAAAAGCATATAAGGCTTTTTCTTCTTTTTCCTCTTCGTTTATCTTTGTTTATATTTTTGTTGTCGTCTTTTTGTTTTCGATGATAGGATAATAACTGATGATAGTAATGATAGAAATGATGATGATTTTAACAGTAATTATCGTTATCAATGTCGATATTGCTAAACCTTTATTACCATTATCGTTATTATCACCAATATCATTATTATTATCATAATTTTTGTTGCCTTTGCTATTATTTCTATCATCATTATCATTATAGCTTTTATTATTATCAACATCATTATTATGATAATTATCATTATTACTATTATTATTACTATTTTTATTATTATCATTATTAGTAGTAGTAGTAGTACTATTATTGTTATTATCATTATCGTTATCATTATTATTATTATCATGATTAATATTATCAATATTATTATTATTATTATTATTATTTTCTTATTATCATTTTCATTAGCATTATTACTATTATCATCATTATTGTTTTCATTATTATTATTTCTGTTATTACTACTATTATTATCATCATCATTAATATCATCATTGTTATTTATTGTCAATACCATTATCAATCTCATCATCCTTACCATTGTCAATGTTATTTCTATTCCCATTGTTATTTTCATTATCAGTATTATTGTTATTATCATTGATATCATTATAATTATCACTACTATCATAATTATATTTTTCTTTACTATTTTCGTCATTATTATCATTATCATTAATAGTATCATTATTACCATAAATCTCGCCATTACCATAATTAGTAGTATTTTCATTATCATTATCATTATTGCTGTTATGATCATTGTCATTATCATCATTATTACGAAAATGAAAATTACAATGAATATTATTAGTCATCATTATTACCAATACCTTTATGATTAACATTATTATTGATATTATC
>NC_091550.1:38080946-38087489 GCF_042767895.1 Penaeus vannamei | reverse complement strand
CACACACACACACACACACACACACACACACACATACATATATATATATATATATATATATATATATATATATATATATATATATATATATATATATATATATATATATGCATATATTTATGTGTATGTGTGTGTGTTTGTGTGTGTTTAAAGAGAAAGAGAGATAAGCTGTATATGCATATGTCTGTGCGCAACTCACTCGAGTTTTTCATTTGCTTGTCTGTAGAATTTGAGATATGAACCAAATTCCGGAAATATAAAAATCTTTCTTTTTCATGAATGGTAAATATCATTCCATTTCACTTTTAAATTCCACTTCAACAATGCAATAACCGGTCAAAATTGTAACTATGGAAATATTGAGAACTTCTCAAACTAAACTTCTTTGTTACTTGCCTGGGAAGCAAGAAAAAAGAAATAGAATCTCGACTTCAAAGAAAAATCATCATTAGCCAAAAAAAAAAAAAAAAAAAAAAAGTGGAAAGAAAAATTACAAACAACAATATGTTAATATGGGCTCTCTTCCCCCCCTCCCCCTCCATCCCCTGGGGTTCTCTTGCAACAATACGAATACAGATGTTGCATTTTGGGAAAGTTAAACACACCCTCCTCCTGGATAATACAACCTCAAAAAAGAAAAAAAAAGAGTAAAACATAGGCCAAGAAGCGATGAGATCGTAGATGATGCAAGACTGCTGGCAATAAAACTGTAGTGTTGGTAGTGTTGCCATAGTGTTGCTTATGGGAATTTGATGCTGTAGTTGACTGATGGTGATCGAAGCTGAACGATGGCCATGACAGCGAAACAATAGTGCTGGCAGCTGACTGCTTGTGCTTCGAGAGATCCGGGATTTTTAACAACAAACCGAGGATACTGACAGCGAAATGTAGAAGCTGACAGCGAACCATTGGTGTTGGCGGCGATTAAATTGAGTTGACAGCGAACCGGGGGCTAAAACGAACCGATTGGTGTTGACAGTGAACCCATGGGTGCTGACAGCGGGCCAGTTGTGCTGACACTGATCCGATGGTTACTGACGGCGAACCGAAGGTGTTGCCAGCAAACTAATGAAACTGACAACAATTCGATTGACAGTGAACCAATGGTAACGCCAGCGAACCGATACTACTATTGGTGTTGTCAAGGAGGTTGGAGAAAGGCAGTAATAATGCAAGCCAGACAAAGCCCTGGTATGATTCCCTCATGAGTGGAATCGATGGCAGAATATCACTGCAATCACAGCTATACTTCCATTAATGAAACACGTGGATCATTAACGATCGCAATTCGTAATCTAATTACACTGAACTGATGCGGGGCTTGAGAGTGATTACACTTGACTTCACTCGGACTGGTTACGAGGATTAACTCTTTAACGACAGCAACGCATAAACAAGGGGCACGCATTCCACCGATTACGATTACTCATTATAATTGCAATATGTCTGTCGCAAGTGCATGGCAATACTCATGGCGGAATTCAGTTGCCAGTTAATGTAATCGGACTAGTATTTGGCTGTTCATGTATGTTCAGGACCTGAACATGAAATATTAAGCGACATGCAGTATCATGATCAATGGAAGTATTCATGAATGGGATTATTAATTTAATCACGAGAGAAAATATTATCAGTAATCATGAATATATTAATGACCGTAAAGTTAAGGATTATGATATTATCGGTATTAATGATAATTGCTATTAACATATCATCATTATTGTAATACTGTTATTGGCGTTACATTTTTAGTTTATTATCATTTTCCATTTATCTATTCGACAAAAGGTTTACTATCAACGAAGGAAATGTTCACATTATCAGAAAGAAATACAAATCTTATTAGCAAGCAGGCCCAAGGGAGTGTCTATTTTCTTCCCACCCCTCCCCACCCCCGCCCCACTCCCCTACCCCTCTCTTCTCCAATCCCTCCTCCCCCTCCTTTCTCCTCCTCAACCCCTCCTCCCGCACCCCTTCCCTCCCCCTCCTTACTCCTCCTCATCCCCTCCCCCCTCCCCCCTCCTAACCCCAACCCCTCCCCTAGCCAGACCTTCCATCCCCGTCGACCGTCCTCCCTCCCCCTCCGCTCTGCCCTTCTCACTCCCCTCCCTCCCATCCCCTCCACCCCTCCACCCACCTCAAGCAGGCCTACAGGAAACTCTCCCCCCGCCCTCCTACGCCCGTCCCGCCATGGGTCTCGCCGCGGGCGTGAGTGCAGGCCGCCCACTCGACCGTCCGTAACTCAAGGCTAGGGATTATCATAAAATATGTGTAGGATAAAGAGATCAACATTCCAGGAGTATTCTTCGCCCCCTCTAAGCCTCCATGCCGCCCCCCCCAAACGTACCCCTCCCCCTTCTCTTCCTGCTTTCTCCCTCTCCCCTCTTCCCTCTCTCTTTCCCTTTCTTTTCTATCCACTATTCCACCCTCCACTCTACCCTCCCCTTCGCCCTCCCTACCTCTACCCTTCTTTCCCTTCATCCGCCTACCCAGCTCGCTTCTCCTACCTCCCTTCCCAACTATCTTAATCCCCTCTTTACCTCGTCCTGATCATTTCTCTCTCTCACTTCCATCCCATCCTCGCTTTGTCTTCTCTCTTCCTCCATCCTTTTCTCCTCTCACCATTTCCCCCTCTCTCGTATATCCACCTTTCCTCCCCTTTTTTAGACTCCCTCTTTCTCCTATCTCCCCTTCTCACTTCTCCTCTTTCCGCCTCACCTTTTTCCTCTCCCCGCCTCTCTATCCCCTCTCTCCATCCCACCCTCCGCCTCTCCTCACCATCCTCTTCCTTTCTCCACCCCTCCTTTCCTCTCCAGCGTACCCCCCCCCCCCTCTCTCTCTCTCTCTCTTTCTCTCTCTCCCTCTCCCTCTCCTCTCCTCTTCTCTTTCCACCCCATCTTTTCTCACCGGCCCACCTCTCTCTCTCTCTCCGCTCTCTCCCTTCCCCGCTCCCCAACCTCCCCTCCCTCCCCCCTCCCCACCCTCTTTCTCCTCCCTTCCTCCTCTCCCTCGATGATAATTTTGAAGGAAAATTCTTTGCGGAGATTTAGCGTTATAGTCGCTTATTTATCCTCTCTGTTGAATAATCAAGCCGAAGAGATTGGGCTAATGGGCCGTTTAAGAAAGTGTTTGGGAGCCGCGGAGAGCTAGTTTTTCTTCTGAAGACGAATCTCGAGGCGGTTTGTGAGATGTCTTGCTTGCCTTTGAGAGACTGGATGGGGGGGGCGGGGGGGGGGGTCTTGAAAAAAAATGCGTATAAGAAATTTAGATTATAGGGATGATCGTGGTGTTGATAATGGCAGTGGTGATGATAAAGGGAGTGATGATAATCATAGTCATAATCTTTATGATCATTGTGATTATTGTTAATCTTTTTGATAATGATGTAATGATGATGGAAATTATAATAATGATAATAGTGATAATCATAATTATAATGATGATAATGATAATCATTATATCATCTTTAAAATATTGATTTTGATATTGTTATTACTATGATAATAATCATAATGGTAATAGCCATAATAGTAGTATTTAAATACTTTTATAGTAATAATACTGATGATGATGATAATGATTATAATGATAGTGATGGTAACATTGGTAATGATTACAGTATTAATAATGACAATAATAATGATGATAATAATAATAATAATAACAACAACAACAGTGATGATAATGATAATGATGATGATGATGATGATATAAATAATAATAATAAAAGTGACATTAATAATAATGATAATCATGATAATAACAATAATGACAATGATGATGATGATGATGATGATGATGATGATGATGATGATGATGATGATGATGATGATGATGATGATGATGATGATGATGATGATGATGATAATGATGATGATGATGATGATGATGATGATGATGATGATAATAATAATAATAATAATAATGATAATAATAACAATGGCAATATAAACTATACCAATAATGAGGCTGCTACTTTTAGCAATATTGATAACAAAAGTAAAGATAATATTAAAGATAATAATAACACAATAATGATAATAACAATATCAATAATAATGATAATGAGAAGAAAAATGATAATATTAAAGCATCAACAGCAATTATTGATACCAATGACAATGGTAATAATGATTATAATAATAATGACGATAATCATAATAACAACAATTTAAATGATGATAATAATAATAACTAAAGAGAGTGCATACCTCCTCCAAGGCAAAAAGGTCACTGATAGAATGAAATTTCTCACTCTTTATCAACTTGGCGGAACTAATAATAATAATAATAAAGATAATAAATAAAGTGAGAAATAAATAAAGGTAATAAAGGTAATAAATAAAGGTAATGATAATAATTGTAACCCTTATTGCCAGGGCATCTAAGTTAGGCTAAGTCACACCTCTGGTAGACCTATCCAATTAACAAATTAACTAACCAATCCTACCAAAAAAATGACCTCCTTGGTAGAGGCAATAAGTATAATGATAATGATAACAACAATAATAACAGTGAGAATGATGATAATAATGATAAGGATGATGATGATAATAACAATGATGATGATAACAATAATAATAATAATTATTATTATTATTATTATTATTATTATCATTATTATTATTATTATTATTATCATTATTATTATTATTATATCAATGATAATAGCAATTATAATAACAATAGTGATAATGATCATAATGGTAATAAGAAGGATACCAAGAAAAACAAAAAACAAAAATGATATATAGTTCATAAAAAGGCATTTTATGAAGTGCTTGTATCCTTTTTATCTTTTGTTTGTTTTTCATGTTATTTTTGAATATGAGACGTTTCTGAAAAGAAATTTATAATGAAAAAAAAATACATGTGAAATTCATATAATTTACGGTAGAGAAAAATACCATAGCGATAGATTATGCGATACGGATGATCATAATAATGATTCATGATTGATTCCCGATATCTGTGTTTGTGGAATGGGAGTTTGGGAGTATATAAAGAAAAGGAAAATGATATATGGTAACAATAATTCAATAGGTAAAGTTATAGGGATAATTTAAGGTGATTTATCAAGCTATATTTCACCCGGGAAAGAATGCACGTGGAATACCTGTGGCAAATTTTGCGCATTAGTAAAAGTGGAGTTACTGATATTATAGTAGAGTTTTGTGGTAATAGTTACGTAACATAATGATGTCTTACTCTCGTTACTCAGTATGAAAGGAAAAGGCTATACATCCGAATGGTAACAGGTTAAGGCAATAAATTCAAATAATTATTTAAAGTATATATATATGTATCTGAATAATTCATCTGGATATTCAATAGACTGAATAAAAGAAATCATATTAGGTAGATTACTTTTCTAGACAGATCGCAGACATAAAACAAAAGGATATTTATAAAAATGTTTATAATAACTGTTCAACACACAGGCTTCTGAAGCGAATGTCGCTTGTGCATTTGAATGAACAAACATTTGTGTATATTAAAAAATCATCAAAAGTGACAAATCTAAGCTGAATCACAAGAGTAATATCAAGAGTTAATGAGGAAATGTTAACATATTGTTAGAATACATAAAATAACCGACAATTATTGAAAATGACAATGATAATAAGCAAGGACAAAATAAATTCTCCTCGCAGATATAATGAACCAGAAAGAAAAGGACATTAAATCTATAAAAAAATATATAAATAAATAATAAGAAATGAAAATAATGAATGAAAAAAATTAATACCAGGAAATCTCGACCCAAGAACCGACCAACCAGGGAACACAAGGGCGGCGCCTAGAATGAGTAACTGAATAAAATGGAGATAGAGGCAAACCGAGCATAAAATAAGCCTAACAAGAACGCTACTGGATACGCGTGTAAATCCTTACTAACCTCAAGGACAAAAGCTAACAATGCACCTCTTGTCGGCGATGTTCTAACACATTGGCCATTGCTGAGAAAAATCGCACATTTCCTCAACTTAACGGACGAAAATAATACAAAAAAAAAGACGTAAGGATGAGAATAGCTTAGAGTGTGGAGCGAAATCTTTCGTCTTTGGAAATATTCTGTACCGAAAGATGGCTTGGGAATCTCTGGGTTAGAACTTGTACGAAGGAACAAGTATACTTAGATATGTATACGTACAAGTAAGCATGCATGTACGATATATATACATCCTTGTATGCATACATACGCACTTACGTACTTACATATATTCATACATACATACATACATACATACATATACATACATACATACATACATACATACATACATACATACATACATACATACATACATACATACATACATACATACATATATAACATACATACATACATACATACATACATACATACATACATATATACCTGCATACATACATACATTCATACATACATAAATACATACATACATATATATATATATATATATATATATATATATATATATATATATATATATATATATATATGCAACGAAAAACACAATACCGTGTTGATAATATGGAAGAAAAACCCACAATGTACAA
>NC_091550.1:38063446-38065946 GCF_042767895.1 Penaeus vannamei | reverse complement strand
AATGAGATAGAAAGAGTAAGTGCATACATAATCTAATAAATATTCGTATAAACCATATATACCATCATATTTCTTAAAAATAACGTAATATGTATGATAATATTCGTGTGATTCCCGGGACCTCACTCCGATAGCGCCATGTTTGTTTACATGGGCAATGTTTGCTACCTTGGCAATGTGATAAGGTCAGTCGATTGTCATACGGAAAGTCCATTCGGAAACGCAGAAATTGACGGAAAATGTGATAGTGCAATAGGGCCTTTAGGGATTAGGGACAAAAGAGGAAGGTGTGAGATGCGATAGGGAAATAGGAGGAGGAGGGGTTGGGAAACCGAAATGGGGATGGGGAAGAGAGAGAGGTGAGATACAGTGGAAAGGTGGGTGGGCTGGGGAAGAAAGGGGGTGGCTTAGAGTGTTAAAGAGTGGTTTGGGAGGCCGTGGGGTTGGGCTAGGGTTGTTTTGTTGTTGTTGTTGTTAAAGGAAGAGAGGGCGGGATGGGGATTGGATTGGGGAAGGACAGGGAGACAGAGAGGGTATGAGTGGCACGATAACAAGTGCGGAAGTTCAAAACGAAGGGAGGAAGGAAAGAAAACGGATAAATGAAACCAGAAAGACTTAAGTGCTCCTCAGGAATTTGCATTAAGCCATAAAAAGGCAAAAACTTTCGCGTCTACTTGGTTCCTAAAACGACATATCACCGACATTAAAAAAGAGACAAAGACGGAGCCAAAATATCAAAATCCAAGACAAAATTTCCTCGTAAAGCAAGAAGGCAAACAAATTCCTCTTTTATAACGGCGAAGGAATCTTTAATGCCGAGAAGACAGCACTAAAAGTCACGACAGCATTTAGGCAATAATACGCGCTTACGTACACACACGCACACAGGGAAATGCACACACGCAGGTAAAGAAGAAGAAGAAAAAAACACACGCAGGTAAACGTGTCCAACTGAAACGCGCACGCATGCAAATGCACATACTAACTAAGGTAAATGCACACACGCACAGGTGAATATACATACACATGCACGAAATCATACATGCGAAAGGACAGACGCACACACCTCCATGATGATGCAGACAAAAGCAGACATTTGTTTTCAGGTTTTGTTCCATTCTTTCCCCAAGTATCTGCATTTTATTCATATATTCTAATTTACTCTCTCTCTCTCTCTCTCCCTCCCTCTCTCTCTCTCTCTCTCTCTCTCTCTCTCTCTCTCTCTCTCTCTCTCTCTCTCTCTCTCTCTCTCTCTCTCTCTCTCTCTCTCTCTCTCTCTCTATGCCTCTTTCCTACTCTCTCTCTATGCCTCTCTCTCTCTCGCTGGTCTCCCACTCACTCTCACATACAACCTGCCCCTTTCTCCTCTATCCTCACACACACATACTCACGCACGCATACCTCCCACACACCTTTTACCTAATCCGCCCACTACATTCGCTGCACACATATACCCTCCATCCCCCCTCCCCCAAAACCCCATCACACACCCCTACTATACATACATCCTCAACCTCACCTCCCCCCCCCCCCCACACACACACACTGCCTTTCGTCCTTACCACACACACCCCGCCTCCACCTACATCTCTGCCACATCTACTCACCACTACTTATACCCCGACACCCCTACTCCAACCCCCCCCCCTTCTACCCACACGCCCCACCCTGTATCCCGCCATCAACCACAAACCACATGCACATGAACACTGTACATTCCTCCATACTACTACATACGCCACAACCACGTATATATGTATATTCTCCTCACGCCACACTCCTACTACATAAACGTTCTCTACTCTTCCACGTATGTTCTTCGCCGAATGCCCACTACCTGTCCACTCCGCATATTTACCACATGCACTTCCAACTCCATATGCCTGCCACATGCACGGTCAAGCCCCATCCCCCTCCCCATCCACCACTGCAGGCAAGTAGCCCCCCCCCTCTATATCCCGCTTGCCCTAACCTAGCCGCCCATGGAGTGATATACACCTACCCTACACCCCCAAACAAATATACTTTCGTCCGATACCTTTATTACACCCTACACCCTCGACTCACCCGTCCCTCCAACCTTTCCTTACCCATTCTCCATCCGCCCATCCCTCCGTTCATTCCCGCCCACCCTTCACCTTTCCTCACCCGCCCTCCATCTTTCCTCACCCACCCTCCACCCGCCCATCCATTCTCTATCCGCCCATCCCCCGTTCATTCCCGCCCACCCTCCACCTTTCCTCACCCACCCTCCACCCACCCATCCCTCCGTTCATTCCCGCCCTACCCCTCCACATTTCCTCTCCACCAACTCCACCTTTCCTCGCCCAACCTCCACGCGTTTATTCCCGGCCCACCCTCCACCTTTCCTCTCCCCTTCTCCACCCTCCGCCCATCCCTCCGCGCCGCCCTCAGTCTCTCCCTCCACTCCCGCCCACCCTCCGTCCACTCCCCGCCACACCCTCCACCTTTCCTCCCCCACCCTCCACCCGCCCATCCC
>NC_091550.1:38050946-38053446 GCF_042767895.1 Penaeus vannamei | reverse complement strand
GGGTTCAAAAATGCTGTGATGCAAACAAAATTAGCCCTGGAGCTGACTGCAACAGAAATTAGAATGAAGATAAAGGAAGTGAAAAAAACAAAGTCAGAACCAAAGATAGATATAGGAGCTCAGTTAACATAGAATGGGAAACCAAGGGACAGCAACAATGGGGTCTACTACAAAGGGCAATAGACAATGTGTACCAAACAAAGAACGCAGGGGAATAAAACCATGGATGACTGAACACATCTTACAATTGATGGAAGAAAGGCGTAAATGGAAAGAGCCGAACAGGGAAAAGTACTTAGAACTGGACAGGAAAGTAAACAGTAAATGAAGAATTAACGGAAAATGGATGGACGAGATGTGAAGAGAGATAGAAGAACTGAGTAAAAGAGATAAAGGAATTATGAACGAGGGAATAGTAAGAATGGTGGGAAAAAAGACCAATGAAATCTTGCACACTCAGAGCAGAAGATGGTAAGATGTCAAAAGAAAAACAATTAAATGCTGAGGGAAGGAATACGTGAAAGATCTATATAAAGATGAACAAAGAGGGCAATATATAGAACCATAAATTGAAGAGGCAACAAAAATAGAAACATCTGAAATAAAACACGCAATAACCAGCAAAGAGAAAGTCAAGGCTGCGAGGGACGATGGGGTTAGAGCAGTAACTTAAAGGCGTTTGGAGAATTTGGATCACAGAAATTGACAGAAATAGCAATGTCGTGGACACACGTCATCATCACGCGAACAACGAGTGGGCAAAGCGGATCCCATATAGATGGATTAAATGAACAAAGCCTGGACAAGACGCCAGAAATAGCCAGGACTCGAGCAGTCACCAGGAAAGGAGGCACTAAGACCCGAAGAGGCGAAAACATGTGACAAGGGGTAACAACATGTGATTAATGTGTATCTGTCTGGGAACAAGAAATTACGTCGGATGGCAGGCAGAACAAATAAAATGTGATAAATGTAGTGTTAAACATTTGACGAGACACAGAAAAGTCCTCATGCCTGTATATTTCCAACTATAAGAAATGGAAAAGTGATAGCACCATAGCCCCACTGTGTATTAGGTCTCTGAGTAGCGTCCAGTAGCCATGTTCCTTTTGATGTCTCATTCCGGTTAAGCCCTTTTGATGTAATTTAGTGTACTATCGCGATGGAACATGGTGGACAGGTATTAGAAATGCAAAACAGTAACATGGGAGTTATTTTAGCAAAATCGGAGAGTTATTTTGGAACATAATTAAGGTTAAGAGGAAAGTGAAGATTTCTATAAACATGTAATGAAATAACTTGATTATTAAATTTAACTGTGGCAATATTGTGTTAGATGTGTCTATTAACATTTAATGGAAATAGATAGGTTAGTTTACTTAACTTTCCTAAGAGAGATAGCTCAACGGCAGTGTTCAGGCAGTGACAAGTCCTGTTGTTGTCCGACAGAGTGTAAGATCGATCTTTTGTCTATCAAGTATTTGATAGACAAAACTATTTATTCTTTTAAAATATTCATTTCACAGAGTATGTCTATTTGATTTAAGTATTTGTTTTCTTGTGATCATTATACTTTTGTGTAATATTTAATTGATTTATTAACTTGAGATAAACAATTAATTGCTTTCAGAACTATTTTAATTTGTTTGATAATATTTGGTTCATCATAATATAACATAATTTTGAATGTTGATTTTGTCTTTATCAAGTTTCAAAACTGATAATTAGTTGTAAGTATAGTGTCAAGATCCTAAATAATGTCTTTGTTTCTTGTTTGATATAATCTTTAATATTGTAATTTTATTACACGACATTGATAATGAATTATTAATTAATAAATGTATTGATTTTCATAAAGATTTAACTCATTCCTTGAATTACACTACGTAATAGTATTAATACTCTGAAATACATTGATAAGTTATTTAATGTATACTATAATTATTGAAAAGTATTGAACATTAATTAATCTAACATAATAAGTCTTGATACTGAAAAGCATTTAATGAATTTAATATATACGATACAAGAGAAATCACGCAACAGATGTGTAAGTCAATCATCATTACAATGTTAAACTAATCAGGAATTCATAGAGTGCAACAAACACAGATCTATAGCTATCATGAGTCAAAAAACAAAAATCCCTCTGGGAGTAAATTCAAACCAAATAAAGGGGAAAACAAGAGAAGAGGTGCAAGCAGAACAACTTGGTTTCTTGAAGGAGGGAAAAGGCACAAGTAATGAAATTTTTGCTTTTAGGGTATTAGCAGAAACAGCTAAATTAGTGAAACACGAAGAGTTAATGGTGTTGCTAGATAGTATAAAAGATAAATGGAAAGATTTGAGACTGATATATAACTTATATTAGAAGCAAAGGGCCACAGTAAAGGTGAAGACAGGAAATATGTATAGAGTTGTCACCAGACTTCTTCAACTTGTATGGATAAATAATCCTGAGAGAAGTACAGAATATAGGCAAAGTTGAAATTGGAGGCAA
>NC_091550.1:38025946-38030946 GCF_042767895.1 Penaeus vannamei | reverse complement strand
GGTGGAGAGGGAGGTGGAGATGGACGAGGTGGAGGTTGTGGTGGTAGTGGTGGTGGAGGAAGAAGAGGTCTTGGTGGAGGTGGAGAAGGAGAATGAGGTGGTGGAGGTGGAGATGTTAGTGGAGGTGAAGGAGGAGAAGGAGGAGGTTTAGGTGCTGGTGAAGGAGGTGGAGGTGGAGGTTATGGTGGTGTTGGTGGAGAAGGAGGAAGATTACGAGAAGGTGGATGTGCAGGAGGAATAGAATGTATATATATATATATATATATATATATATATATATATATATATATATATATGTATATATATATATTTATATATATATTTATATAAATATATACATGCATGTGTGTGTGTGTGTGTGTGTGTGTGTGTGTGTGTGTGTATACACACACACACACACACACACGCACGCACACACACACACACTTGCATATAGACATATATATATATATATATATATATATATATATATATATATATATATATATATATATATATATATATATATATATATATTTATGTATATATATATATATATATATATATTTATATATATATATATATGTATATATCTATATCTGTATATCTATACTTAAATATATATATATATATATATATATATATATATATATATATATATATATATATATATATATGTATATATGTATGCATATATATACATATATATAAATGTATGTATGTATGTATGTATATATGTGTGTATATATGTATATATGTATGTATGCATGCATGTATGTATGTATGTATGTATGTATGTATGTATGTATGTATGTATGTATGTATGTATGTATGTATGTATGTATGCATGTATGTATGTATATGTATATATGTATGTATATATGTATGTATGCATGTATGTATGTATGTATGTATATTTTATGTATTCCAGTCTATCTTGCTCTCTCTCATTCTGTCTCTCACTTTACGGCTGTGTTTTGCATGTGGCTTTGGGTGATAATTTTACATGCAAAATGAATCAAGTTATGGAGAATGGTGGTAACATCTTAATTAGAATCAATGGATACATCTTATAATTTTACTTATAATCGCACTGAGGTCAGGACTCTACTTGAGCTTTGTCTGTTAAAATTTTTTATGGCACGCTTCTATGATTTGCTGAATCCAGTGGGAGATAAGCAATTAATAAGTGATAATAAAGGTAATCATAAGGGCGATTGTGATGATGGTGATGATGATGATGATGATGATGATGGTGGTGGTGGTGGCGGTGGTAATGATGATGATGATGATGATGGTAGTAGTGGTGATATAATAATAGAGATAATAACGATAATTACGACAAAATAAATGAGTTTGATTGTATAATGATAGTTGTCAATAAACAATGATGATGATGGTACCGATAAATATGAAAATGATTCAACGCTAATAGCAATAATAATAACAATAATTGCTTGGCATATATTATTTAATGAGATGAAAGGTGTTCTTCCCAAACCAATAGCGTAATAACAGATTGATCATATCATCATTCTCTCATCATTTAAGCTTCTGCTCAAAATCCCCGCCGGTCTAGGAATGAAATAACAAAATGTTCGTGACTCTCTGTGAAAGAAGTCCTTTTGATCTCCGCAAAATTGAACAGATTTGAGTGATATAAAAAGGATTCATAAATTCTTTCTCTCTTTGGCGGATTTCAATTTGCTTTTCTATTACGGCTAAGGTAGGCTAGGTCTAATTGAACGTGTAAGTGCATTGTGATTTAGCCCTAAAAGGCAGTGCGATAATAGGAATGTCCTGTTATTGATATACGAAAAGATATAGAATCTCATTGTCGTAAATTATTGCATCAAGGATCCGTTATTATCATCATCATCATCATTATTATTATTATTATTATCATTATTATTATTATTATTATTATTATTATTATTATTATTATTATTATTATTATTATTATTATTATTATTATTATCATTATTATTATTATCATTATTATTATTATTATTATTATTATTATTATTATTATTATTATTATTATTATCATTATTATTATTATCATTATTATTATCATTATTATTATTATTATTATTATTATTATTATTATTATTATTATTATCATTATTATTATTATTATTATTATTATTATTATTATTATTATTATTATCATCATTATTATTATAAGTTGTAGTAGTACTAATAGTAGTAGTAGTAGTAGTATCTTATATGCGATTATTTGATATGTTAAGCTAATCCTGTTGTTTCCAGCGGCTTTACAAAGAAATAAATTAATATATATGTTGTTTGTTTATCTTGAAATTCCATTGTTTAGATCTCTCTCAATACTTGGAAAGACACGCAGGCTCTTCAAATCGTTCAGAAATAACGACTTTCAGGAATTCGACCCATAACCCAAATCAAAAGAGACAGAAGGAGATAAAAGAACGAAAAGAAAATAAACGAAAATCAAAGGAAATATCTGCTATCAAAACGAATTTCGTGGAATTAGCTCGCCATGTGAAATTGAGATCACCAGTGTTTTGTTTCGCTTATTTTTGGCTCTTTTGTCATCGACATGTGAAGTTTGAGATTCACGTGTATGTATGGACGTTTGTTATGGTCGCGCTGCAGACTCGCAATGCAATAACATCAACACACTAATGATATAAAGAGAATACCTAAAAATAACAAAGCATGAAGGGGAAATTCCCACAAGGAGAAAACACGTGCATGTATGTGTCTGCATCAGTGTAAGTATAGCTGTAAGCAGGGCGTGTGTACATAGACGGGTGGATGAATATGTAAAGGTTGCTGATACAAATAAAGAAAAATAAAATATATAGATAAATATGTTATGATAGTAAAGGATAGACATTCAGAGGCAGGGATAGATTTATATATAGGTAGATAAATAGAGAAATGAATAGATAGATAGACAGAGAGATGAATAGATAGATAGACAGATGGGTGCATGAAAAAATAAGTAAATATATACATATGTATATGTATGAATATGTATATATACATACATATATATATATATATATATATATATATATATATATATATATATATATATATATATATATATGTGTGTGTGTGTGTGTGTGTGTGTGTGTGTACATATCTACATCTGTCTTTATCTATCTATCTATCGATCGATCTATATTCATATATATATATATATACTTATGTGTATATATATACTTACACACACACACACACACACACACACACACACACACACACACACACACACATATATATATATATATATATATATATATATATATATATATATATATATATATATATATATGTGTGTGTGTGTGTGTGTGTGTGTGTGTGTGTGTGTGTGTGTGTGAGTGTGTGTGTGAGTGTGTGTTTGTGTCTGTATGTGTGTGTAGGTGTGTCTTTCTCTTTGAGGGCGGGGCCGGAAAGGAGCCGAGACAAACAAGCCAGAGAACAAAGACCTCACCAAACGAGAGCAACAGAAAACACCACACACGGCGAAGACCAGCAAAGACCTCGACCCTCGGACCCAGTAGGATTCAAAAGACCCGCCCCCTCCTCTCCTCGCTCCGCCCCCTCCCCTCCCCTCCTCGCTCCGCCCCCTCCCCTCCCCTCTTCGCTCCGCCCCCTCTTCTCCCCTCCTCGCTCCGCCCCCTCCCCCCCCAAAAAAAGAGACCCTCCCCCTCAAGAACAAAAATAAAGATGGAAAAATAAAAAAACCGACCCCCAGACCCCTCCCCCCACCCACCCCCAGCTAAACCACTCGACCCCACACGCGGACCACAAACAAGTGAGGTCAATCGACCATTATCTATCGCCATCCCTGCTATAACGGGAACCCAATCAACGAGACAATGATGACCCACTCAGCGTATCGCAGGATCTTGTCGCTTCCTGTATATATGAAATCATTGACTCGCTGATTGTCTATTAGGTCGAGATCTATTGGTTGCTGACCGGCGTGGTATCGCTGTTGGGGTATTTTGCTTGTTTGCGCGTGGTTGTGTGTGTGTTTGTCTGTCGGGTAGTTTTTGTGTGTGCGAGTGTGCGTTTGTGTTTCATGATGATCATGGTGATGTTAGTAATAATGATGATATTGATGATAATCATCTTAACAATAATAATGATAATGACAATGATATTGGTAATAATAGTAATTATAAGAAGAATTATGAAAATATTGATAATGATAAGATAAATGATAATATGATGATAATAATGATAATAATAGCATTGATAATAATGATGATAATGGTAATAAGAAATAATAATAATGGTAAAATTGATTAAAATAATGATAATGATGATATTGACAATGATTAAATTGTAATAATAATAATGGTAATAACAATAATAATAATGGTAATAATAATAATAATAGCAGTAGTAATTATGATGATAATTATGATGATAATGATAGCAATAATAATTTCAATAATGATAATGGCAATAATGATCATAATAGTTATGACAATAGTGATAGCAATGATAATAGTTATGAAAATAATAATGGTTACCCTGATAATAATGATAATGATAACAATGAGGATGATGACGATGATGATGATAAGCAATGATGATAACAATCTTATTTTCATTACTATCACTGCTATTATCATAACAATGATAATGATAATAACAATGGTAATAATAATGTCGATGTTGATGATAATAAAGATGATTTCAATAATGATAAAGATAATCATCATAATAGTAAAATCAATAACAATGATAATAAAGATAGAAATGAAAATAATAATGATGAGAAAGACAAAAGTAATAATGATGATAATGATGGTAATACTCTTAATGATAATAACAATAACAATGGTAACCTTAATAATAGCGATATTAATGATAATAGTTATAATATTCACCAAAACGATACTGATAATGTTGATTGCTATAAAACAGTAATATCATTGCTAATAACATTCCAGGAAATGTTAAAGTGATTAGAATTTATTAAAAAGATCTTTGTAGAAGAAACAATAATAATTGTGATG
>NC_091550.1:38013446-38015946 GCF_042767895.1 Penaeus vannamei | reverse complement strand
TACTCAATGCTGGTCCTAAAAGACTGAGCATAACATTCCCTAACAATAGTGTGACATGTTTTTTTGGGAGTGGTGAGTCAAATTGCTTCTATTGTTTTGACTGGGCCCTAGTTTCTGAATCATAGTGATGGACCCAATATTCATCCTGCGTAAAAGTCTGTCAAAACGATCCTTATGTTTTTTATTGCACATGACCTTGGAACAATGGACTCGTTCCTGCTTCTGGAAAGATCTTCAACCACACTTGTACTAGCGATGCCAAGGTATAACAACGTCACATGATGGGGCAATCTCCCCATAAGCTGCCTCATTTCATCGAAGGCCTCTTGTGGTGTGCGGCCATCCAAGCCTGATCATTACTTGATATTTCACTGGATCCATTTTCACACTTTCACCAAAGTAACAGAGACTTTTTCATGGGTTAAGGACTGTAAATCAAGAAAATGGCCTCTAAAGTGCGTATCATAATACTTCAAATTTCAGTGTCTTAGGATAAGCGAAAGTGGATCACTGGTAGTCTTTGATGAATGTCCCTCGTAGAAATATATATATACGTGTGTTTGTGTGTGTATGCATATATACATATGTGTATGTGTGTGTTTGTGTGTGTGTGTGTGTTTGTGTGTATGCGTGTGTAAATAAGTATGTAATATATATATATATATATATATATATATATATATATATATATATATATATATATATATATATATATATATATATATATATATATATATATATGTGTGTGTGTGTGTGTGTGTGTGTGTGTGTGTGTGTGTGTGTGTGTGTGTGTATGTATGTATGTATGTATGTATATATATATATGTGTATATGTATATATATATGTATATGTATGTGTATATATGTATATATATGTGTATATATACAGATATAGATATGTAAATCGATAGATATATTATATGTGTTTGCGCATACAAATACGTACCTGAAAACGCTCGCTCACCTCTTCCTGAAGATTCTCTCCTTTTTAAACTCTTCCTTTTTGCCTATTCCCTGTTTATTTGACTTCTCTACTCGCTGATACCTTCATTGTTTATTGTCTGTATATTTCCATTTAATTTATTTTCTTTCTTCGCTTGCTCTCCACTTATTCCTTGTTCCCTTTTCTCTCTACTCTTTACTCTTGTTTTTTTTTTCTTGTTTAATACTAGTCTCGTCCAATTTCATTCTTTATTTTCTTTTTCTTCTGTCTTTCGTTTTTTTTCTTCTTTCCTTTTCTTTTTATCATTTATGCTCAAGTATTTGGTTACTCTCTCCTTCGTCTGCCCTTTCTCTCCTCTCACTTTCCTTCTTATATCTTTTATCACCTACTTTCCCCTTCCTTTCTGTCCTTCTTCTAGATTTCGTTTAACTATCTTTTTTTTCTTTCTTTATTCTTCCCCACCTCCATATTTCCTTTCTTACATTCCCATTTTCCTGTTCTTCTCGTCCGTCCCTCATCTATTTTCTTCTCTCGTCTAATTTACCTTTCTTCTTCCCATTTCTCTTCCTCCTTCTTCTCCTCTTTTTTCTTTCTACTCCTTTTTTTGTAATTTTCTCTCGTTTTCCATTTCCTAATTCCCATTCCTTTCCAATCTCACATTTTCTCTTTCTTTCCCTTTTCTCCTTTTCGTTCCCTCTCTCTTTTCTCCTTTTTTCTCCCTCTCCCTTTTCCCATATTCTTTCTCTTTCCCCTTTCTCCTTTTTCCATCCCTCTCTTTTTTCAAATTATTTCTCTCTCCCTTGTCTCCTTTTCCATTCCTCTACCTTTCCTCCTAATCTTTTCCTTCCCTTTTCTCCATTTCTCTCCTTCTCTTCCCTTCCATCCTCCTTCCCCGTTCACTTTCTCTTACCTTCTCCTTCATCCATTTCCTTCCCTCTCTTTCTCCTCGCGTCTCCCTTGCCTCTTCGAAGAATAAATACCCAATATGTTTCCTTTAAGTTTTATGGCCAATTTTCCTTATGATGGCCATTGAGCAAGTATTTGTGCCATAAAAAAGCAAAGTTTGATAGTTCTTCTTGCCTTGTTGGGATGTAAATGTTCCTTAGTTCAGATCCCCGAAAAGTTGTTATTTGTAATAAATTGGCTTTAATGGCTTTAATGTCTTTTGTGTGCTTCTGTATTATACGTATTTATCTAGATGTTATCTGTTGTTTATCTTATTATCATGTGCATTTTTTCTGTTATTGTTATGATTAACGGATGTAAATGTTTCTCGTTCAGATCCGTGAAAAGGAGGTACATAATTCGAAATAAATTCGTTTTACTGGCTTTAATATCGCACCTGTTTTATTCATTTTTTTCTTAACGTTAATCGTATCATTTTCAATAGCTTTCTTCTCACTTATATATTCTTATTACTGATCTGCCAATATGTGAAGGATTCTTGATGTTTTAAGTGTCATCGTTATATTGACAGTAATTTTACCTTTTATTTTCTTTTTCCTCGTTATTTTCAGTTTTGTTATTATTTATTGTCTGTCGAGATCTAGACATTAC
>NC_091550.1:38005946-38008446 GCF_042767895.1 Penaeus vannamei | reverse complement strand
CTCTTTATCATTTTCTATCTCTGTCACTATTTGTCTACTGACTTATTCATCATTTTTTTCTAAACTTCCTCGTCTCCTCTTCGTAGGGAAAGAGATTAATTTCTGTATCATATCACTTCAAGGCCCTTCATCATGGCTTTTCCATTTTCTCTCTTTCTCCTTCTCCTTTCTTGCGCCTCTTCCTTTCCTTCTTTCTTTTCTGTGATCTCCCCAAGCAATTTCTCTCAATTATTTGTTTTTCGTTATTCTCCTTCTCTTTATTTTTATTTTTTTCGTTTCTAATCTTCTTTCTGTTTCTTTGCTTTTTGAATCTTCTGCGTTTACATTTCTTTCTCTAATTTCCTCCCACTTCGTTTTTCTTCTTCGTCTTATTTTTCTTTCTTTGTCTCCTGTTACCTTTTTCTTTACCCTTCTCTTGTTTTTTCTCGTCTTTTCTTTTCTTATTAACATCTTTTGTTAACTTCTTTTACCTTCTATCCTAACGTTAATGTTATCATTATTATTTACTTATTTTGCTTTTTTTGTCTTTTTCCTCATGTTTCCTCTTTTTCTTTTTTCTGTTAAGTTTCTTCACCTCTTTCTCTTCTCTCGTAGTTGGTTTCCTTCTTCTCTTTTCCACTCTTTATTCCCCTTCCCTCTTTCTCCCTTTTCTTCGTCTTTCGGTCTATTTTATCTCTTTCTGCCTCCCCTTGTTCTTCTACATTCTTTTTTTCAATTTCTTCCATCTTTCCTTCTCTTCCCCTCTCTCACTCTTCGCTCTTCTCCTCCCCCTTTTCACTCACCTCCCCCCCCCCATTCCCACGTTTATCTTGCCTCCCATTCCCCAACTTCTCTCATTCCAGCCTCTTCATTTCCACTTTCCTCTATTCTTCTTTATATTTCCTAACTCCTCCTGACCCCTCTCTTCTTCTCCCCTCTTCTCTTCTCCTCTCTCCTCTTCTCCCCTCTTCTCTTCTCCCCTCTTCTCTTCTCCTCTCTCCTCTTCTTTCCTCTTCTCCCCTCTTCTCTTCTTCCCTCTTCTCTTCTCCCCTCTTTTCTTCTCCCATACCTTCATCCTCTCTTCCTTCCGCTCGTTCTCCTACCTCTCCCTTTCCTCTCCTTTCCCCTCCTCCCTTCTCTCCCCTTCTTTCCCCTTATCGTCTCGAGTGTCTGTGCATATACAAAGTTCAGCTCAAGTTACGTTAAAATTACTTTTCAGATTGTTTTTGCCCCCCCCCCTTTTTTCGTTTTGTTTTTGTTTTCCTCTCTGCGTCTGACTTTTATGGAGTTTTTGTGAAGTATGAAAGTAGATATGCCCTGAAGTACGTTTTTATTCATACGTCTATATGTTCGTTTTATATCTTTATATATATAAATATATAATCTTTCTTTCTTTCTTTCTTTTATTTTATTTTATCTTATCTTATTTTAGTTTAGTTTATTTTATTTTATTTCCCTTTTTTTTTATGTTTGGCTTCTTGGTGTGCCCTTTTCTCTTTTTTATTCAATGATAAGTGTTCTTTCTCTTCGTGATAACTGAAACTTCTTCAGGAAAGTAGCAATGAATGATCAACAGAGAGTGGTTTCAGATGTCCTCTATCCCCCCCCCCCACACACACACACACTTTTTACCCCTCCCCCATTTCCCTTGTTCCTCTCCCCTCTCCCTTTCGCTTTTCCCCTCACCGTTTCCCTCCCCACTTCCCCCCTATTCAAGCTCTCCCCTTCCCCCTTCGTACGTGTTATTCTGAAACGTCAATACGAATTTCAGGAATCATTTTGAAACGGACTTTCCCTCCATCTCTCCCCTCGTCGCCTCCTTCTCCCACTTTCTCTCTCTCATTCTACCTTCAGTTTCTCGATATTCCCTTTCTCTTCTCTCTCTTTTTTTTGTTTTCTTTCTCTCGTCTTCTCCCTTTTCTGCTTCTGTTCCCGTTTCCTTTTCTCTCGTGCCCCCACTTTGCTTTCTCTTTCTACCTTCAGTTTCTCGATATACGCTTTCTCTTCTCTCTTTTTTTCTTTCTCTCGTATATTCCCTTCTCTGCCTCTGTTCCCGTTTCCCTTTCTCTCGTGTCCCCATTTCCCTTTCTCTTTCTACCTTCAGTTTCTCGATATACGCTTTCTCTTCTCTCTTTTTTTCTTTCTCTCGTCTTCTTCCTTTCATACTTCTGTCCTCGTTTCCCTTTCTCTCGTGCCCCCAATTCCCTTTCTCTCTCTGGTCCTCGTCCCCTTCTTCTATTCCTTTTCCGCTTCACATCCTTCCACCTCCCTCTTTCTATTCCCATTCCTCTTCCCTTCCAATCCCCCTGTTCCGTTTCTCGTTCTCATTCCCAACCCCAGCTTTCTGCTATTTCCCTTTCCACTTCATTTTTTTTCAATTCCATCTACCCACTTTGGCCCCTTCCATTTCCCGTCTTCCCCTCTCTCCTCTTTCCGCTCCCCTCTCACCTTTCATCTTATTCCCCTCCCTCCCTCTCCCTCTTTCCTCTCCCCTCTCCATTCTCTCCTCTCATCCTTCTCC
>NC_091550.1:37988446-37998446 GCF_042767895.1 Penaeus vannamei | reverse complement strand
GGACGTGTAGGTGTATGAGTGTGTATGTGTGTGTGTGTTAACGTAGTCGTGTGTAGGTGCAGTTTATGTGTAATGTGTATGTATGTATGCAACAATGTGTGCATACGCATCTTGTGGTATAAGAGGAAGCGTTACAATGCTTGCAAAACCAGAGGTTGCAGAATTTCAAGCATTTCACGTAAAGAAACTGAGAGTGAGAGCTAATGGGTCAATTTCCTGTTATCGAAATGATTAATAGACGTGTTCATTAGACAGATATGTCACTTCCGACTCTTAACTTATTCAGACTAAAACATCATCCCATAGTTTATATACTGTCAGCAATTTCATTTTTAACTGATTATTCTATTAATTATTTATTTAATCAACAGTAAATGTACAAATTAAAATGTCCTTTTCATCACCTTTTAACTTTCAACAAATTTCTCCCCAAGATGTTCCGAAAAGAGCTGCCATATTCCATTGTTCTTACCACATGTGCTAACGGGAGTGTAGTAAGCGTTTTTACCTTTTAAAACCAAGAGGATTATCCCCGAAAACGGTAGGGTACAAGCGTGCTTTTAATTCGGTAAGAGCACAGCTTCTGTTCAGAGAGAAATTCACAGTTATTTCTTAGTCATTTTTGACCGTTGTCTCCCTCCTTCCCCTCCTGTTGTCTCCCTGACGGCCGATATTCACTGCCACTTCCCCTCTGGCCCAATCCTTTCAGTGTGTGTGTGTGTGTGTGTGTGTGTTTGTGTGTGTGTGTGTGTGTATGTGTGTGTATGTATGTGTGCATGTGTGTGTGTATATACATATACATATATATAGACAGAGAGAGAGAGAAGTCCATTCCTTCACTACCTCCCCGTCCTAACTAAGGCGTCTTCTGTACGTGTCATAAAAGTTAATCCAGTATTAAAGTTTAATCCAGACTTCTTGAGCGCATGCGCGTTGGCAGCGTCAAGGATCAATTTTTAATGCACCTCTGGACCAGGCCTTAATTTTAAGCTCATTTCTTAATCCTGCACATGCGCAGAAGGGACAAGTTAATCCCACCAATCATGTACTGTTACGTCACGAGTCCGTCATGAACTTCACAGGAGCCATCAATTGAGTTGCCATTTAGAGATATTTTCGGCAATAACACCGATTGTCTTAGAATTTTCATACTAAATATTTATTCTGAAAAGGAAATCGTATATATTTACACAACTGATGAAATATTCTGATAAAGGAAATAACTTATAATAATGAATATAAAAACCAAAATAATTCCACGAGGAATCTTTGAAGTTCAGAGGCTGCGGGCAAGAACTCGTATTTCCAGGTTAGTGAAACAAAAATAGATGGTCAAGGTCACACAAGTTCACATTTAAATCAAATATGAACCAGTCTTTTAAAGAAGAATTATGTGCTGAGTTTTTCTCAACTACTTTACTGCAAAATGAGCAAATATACTTTCTAATGGACCTCCTGAACAGCATCCTGAAGAAAACATATTATCATAACTATACATATATATATATATATATATATATATATATATATATATATATATATATATATTTATCTATATATATATATATATATATATATATATATGTATATATATATATATATATATATGTATGTATGTATGTATGTATGTATATATATATATATATATATATATATATATATATATATATATATATATATATATATATATATATATATATATATATATATATATATATATATATATATATATATATATATATATATATATATATATGCACTCTTATCCTAGGAGACTTGCATGCGGAGACTGAGAGTTGCCGGTTAACATCAATATGTTTCCATATATTAATGTATTGGTATTTTCACATACAGATCACAAACATATCCTACAATTATTATTATTATTAATGTTATTATTATTATTATTGTGATTATCAGCATTATCATTACTATTGTTATTATCATTATCATTGTTATTATTTTGTTGTTATTATCAGCATCATCATTATAGTTATTATGTTGTCATTACATCAGTATCATTATCAGTATCATCTTATTATCATTATTGTTATTTTTATCAGAATCACTTTAATTTTTCTAATGATACTATCATTATTGTTGTTATTGTTATAGCTACTATCTTTATCATTATGGTTGTCATCATCATTACTGTTATCATTTCATTACCATGATCATCATCATCATCAATATTACTGTTATTATTTGCATTATCATTAACATTATTATGATCTTCATCATTACTGCTATTATCATTAGCATTATTAATATCATCGTCATTGATATCTCATTATCATTATTGGCATTATCATTATCAGTATTATTATGATTATTATTATTATCATCATCACCATCATCTTCATCATTTTTATCATAATTGATATTAGTATAGTTTCTATTACCATCATTACTATTTTTGTTAACATTGTAATTATCATCATTACTGTTATTACTATTATCATTATCATCATCATCATTACTATCATAATTACTGTCATTATCAGTATCATTATCATCATTATTATAATTATTACCATCATTATTATCGTTATTATCATCATTATTGTTATCATTATTATCATCTTTATCATTATATGTTTCAACAACATTAGAAATTATCTTATCATCTCCTGTGTCACAACCATAATCATTATCGTTGATGCTATATACCTGATTCATATATATAGTTGTGTGTGTGTGTGTATGTATGTGTGTGTGTGTGTGTGTGTGTGTGTGTGTGTGTGTGTGTGTGTGTGTGTGTGTGTGTGTGTGTGTGTGTGTGTGTGTGAATTTGATTTACTCTCCTTTTTGGGAAGAAAATTATTAAAACAATGAAACATTGCTATCTACAGGGAAGACAACATACCTTTATCGGCATCATATGTTTACTTTTTTTTTTTTTTAATAACCAAACCTCCCAAACTGAAAGGACCCGTTAAAATGAACGATTAATTCATATTCACAGCGTTAACTATTAAACAAGCTTATTATACTCCATGAATTAGTGCTAAAAGCATTAATTAAACACGCGTCACAGCTGACTGCCAGTTCCAATACTTTCAAACAATATCCGTTTATCGAAGTGATTCAACTTGTATCAATATTTTATCATCAGATGGCAGAATGGAGTGCGAGGGGTTATGAATAATGATAATAATAACAATGGTGATGATGACCATAATCATAATGATAATAATAATATAATTAATAATAATAGTAATAATAATATAATTAATAATAATAGTAATGATAATAATAATAATGAATTAATAATAGAAATTATAATAATGATAATGACAATAGAGATGAAAATAACTATATTTATTATTAGTATTGTTATTATTGTTATTATTACCATAATGATAATTATATTAATAATAATAATAATAATAGCGATACTTATAAGGATAATAATAACAATTATTACAATAATAGTAATAACAATAACAACAATGGCGGGGACAGAAAGAAAGAAAGAAAAGAAAAATAACACTAACATTATATACAACAGAAGAATACTAAAGACAACCATAAAAAAGAACAAAGGAACAGCAATTACCTACAGATCATATCATCCAATCAACCAACAACACAAAACTTCCCGGTGATTGCAATGATGTTGCAAGAGAAGGCCAACTCAAGACCGATCTTTGGGAAAAAGTTCACTCTGTGTTGCAACCCTCGCAGGAGAAGCATGATAGAACTTCCGGTCAAAGGGGTCAGATTGGGTCATCGAGGCCAGAGGTTCTAGGGGTCGCGAAATAATTTTGAGGGGCGCTTGTCAACGGTGGTCGACCTGCCCGATGTTCGATAATGTATCACAGAGCCACGTTGCTGGGCGAGTGAGTAGCGAATCTATAGGAGCGTTTTGTTGGGGTCGAAACCAAAAAAAAGAAAAGAAAAAAAAAAAAGACACAAGCTCTAGGTTTTGGTATTTGCTTTCGTTTATCGTAGTAATTATGTATTATTTATCAGTGACAGCAATGATGGTGATTCTGGTTATTATCATAACTATTATCCTTACAATAAGGATGATAGAAAGAGATAGAGGGGGAGGGATGACGAGAGAGAGAGAGAGAGAGAGGGGGGGGGGGAAGAAAGAAAGAGAAAGAGAGAGAGAGAGAGAGAGAGAGAGATTGGCGAGGGGGAGAGGGAGAGGGAAAGACAGAATTCAAAATCAGCTTCAAAATGCTTTATTCCATTTGTTACAACGGTTATCTTATTACGTAAATGGTAATATTACTGTTAAACTAAGAATTAACGGTATATTCTTGTATATTCTTTTATTTTAAAACCTCATGTCACTGATGATTTAAGAGATGTTCATTTAATCTATTTCTGAATTAATTTGAGTTCTGAATGTTGCTTATATTTCAAGGTAGTTGGTTTCAGATCATGGATCCACGTGTTAAGTGTCTGCCGTGTCCATATGTCTGTACGTGATCTTTTGACATAAAGGGAGTTACCCTGTCTTGTTTGGACACAGATTGTGTTGCCTACAGTTGGAAGGGTTAAAAGCCCTTTTTGGATAATTTTATTAATTGTATGCAAGTACCTTAGTTGAATTTGTACTGTACTATCAACCAACTTGGTTTGTTTATGTGTAGGGTACTGTGGGCATACTTCTTTACATTACTAAGTGCTATTTTTTTATTTTTCCTTTTCTGAATGTGACCTTTGTTGTACCCCATATGTTGGCATAATGATTGCGAATCATAATTGGCTAATTCACGAAAGAATTTTATGGATGGTGGTCGTTTTGAATTCTTTATATTAAGTGTTACCGTTATGAGTTCGTGATCGGCAACAAGGCATGGAATGACGTTTGTGCGAAGAACAATGTCAGATTTATTTGTTATTATTACATCAATTAATGACGAAGTGTTATCTGTGATTCTTGTAGGTTTATTTACCATTTGCTCATTTGTTTTTCCTAATTATCTTAGTTGATTTCTTTTTCAGTGACATTTTCAAAAACCTATTTCTAGATAATCAAAAGATTCAGAGGAACCATTAGGATGCCTATATATCGCGCATAATACTTTGTATATTAACCCAGATATCCTCTACATCTGCACTCTTAGCAACAGTGGCGGGTATCTCATTTGTTTTGAGAGTATCACGTAGGTATAAGCAGACTCCTCCGCCACGTCCTGCTTCGCATTAATAAACACGGATATTTGTAATAATAAAAGCACTAGAAAAATCTTGGTGAAGCCACGTTACACGCATGCTTAATATGTCGAGTTATCTCTCCATTGTGAGCAATTCTTTGTCATCAAAATATCCAAAGAGAGAATGAGCGTTAATGTGATCTACTGTGACTGTACTTGTTTCTGTTTAGGAAAACTTTGACATTCCATGGGAAGGCATCTGAGCCTAAAAAATAATCAGTTCTCGGCCTCGTACAGTTACCGTGAAACTGGTGTAACAATTGTCATCGTGGTTTTGTGTGATTTTACACTAGCTAAGGTTTCAAAACTGTCCGATAGGTGCTCTTTGATGTCTTCTTCTTTTGTGTCTGGATAACAACCTGTGATGTAAAGTTACACTGTATCAGGTCTATCAGCTCTTACAAAGGGCTTTGGCGCTTGTCGTTCTTCTCTTGTTTTTTTTTTTTTTGTTTTTTTTTTTTTTTTGTCTTTTGTTTCCATCAGCAACTTGCTCTGCCTTTTCTGCGTGGTTGCCGAGTTTCTTCTGGTTATGTTTCTTCTTGTTTTTTTTTTCTTTCTTTTTCTTTTCTTTTTTTTCTTTCTTTCTTTAAGCTTCGTCAAGGCGTTACTTGTGTATATGCTTCGATTTTCCTCTTGGCCTGCGCGGGGTGTTCAAGGACTGTTGAGGTGTCTTGGTGCTCGGGGTGAATGGCGAGTCAGCAAGGGCGGGGAGAGAGGGAAAGTGGGCGGGGAGAGAGGGGAGGTGGGCGGGAGGGAATGGGCGGGGAGAGAGGGGAGGTGGGCGGGAGGGGAAGGTCGCTGGGATAGTCATTCTAACACAGAGGATTGACAGCCACAGGAGAGACTCTGCATCCTCCTACTTTACTTCTGACCATTGCTGTCACTCAAATGTAAAAGGTAATTCTCATTTTGCGACAGGTCAGGACGCTCAGAGAATACCTGGAGTAAGAAGCAGGACTTTGAGATGCAAGAAGAGGTATTATTACACTTGATATTGCCGGAGCTTGTACCAAGGCTTGCAAGAGCGTCTCCTGGCCAAGTGCGAGACAAGGGATGAAAATGGAAAACTTGAGAGAATACCTTCAAGCCGCTCCTTAAAAGAAATGTGTGAGGACAAGACATCTCGGGAGATTCTCACTAGAGCAAGTCCCTCACAGAGAGGCGTTCTGGGGTCTCTGCTGTGAAAAGCCTATATATATTTTATGGTCTGTTGGATCTTCCTTTGGCTAGAACCAGAACAAAGCAACAACTAACAATTATAAGCATTTTAGGACAACACTTTGTACCCGGTAGTGTCCCAACCCCGCCATTAGCATCTCTTCAATTAGATAATGTGTCAGTCAGCTCTACAAAGCTATGTTCGGAGACAACCAATTGGCTGAACTGTAATAGAACTCACGATTTAGGACGCGTGTCAAACTCATCGCTTGCGGATCAAATGTGGCACTCGTGATGGTCACAAATGGACCGCCGGGTTACGAGAAGAAGGATTAGCCTGTAAAATGATCATCCTTATGAAGGAAAGTAATATAAGTTCAAGAGTTAAAAATTCATGAAAAACCTTTGTTTCATAGTAGCAATCATTTCATTACCTTCGCCAAGGAGGTTGTTATTGGTAATGTTGGTTAGTTTGCCTTAGCAACAGGGATAATCATATTTATCATCGATATCTTTATTATCCGTCTTGGTGGAGGTATGCACTCTCTGAGTGCTAGCTTGTATTGTTATTACTGTCATTCTGCTAATATAAATCAAGAAGCACGTAACTCGTAAACGAAAATACTTAAAACGACGCCTTTGCTAATGATTAATACAAATGCATATACATGTTGCCATTAGTGTCACCATTTAAAATGTGTAAGTAGAATCAACGTAACATACAGATATGTAATAGAGAGTTCTGATAACGGGAAGCCAGACATGTACAACTGTTGGCTTTTAATCAAAACAAGCTCTCGAAGGGTTTTCAGACTGACATGATTTAGGACACCCATCGCTAGCGACCAGCCCTGCCTCTTTATACTCGTGTGCGGACTTAAAAACCTTTGCATGTCAACACAGGTAACAGACTAATAAGGAATGGCTGGATTCTATGATACACTTCCCCATTTGCAAAAGAAAAAAAATGAGAAATGAATAAATATCTGTGTGTGTGTGTGTGTGATATATATATATATATATATATATATATATATATATATATATATATATATATATATATATATATATATATATATATATACATGTATATATGTACATATATGTATGTATATATGTACATGTATGTATATATGTATATACATATATGTACATACATACATATTTTATCATTCACACACACACACACACACACACACACACACACACACACACACACACACACACACACACACACATACACACATATATATATATATATATATATATATATATATATATATATATATATATATATGTATATATATATACATATGTATATATGTACATACAAATATGTGTGTCTGTGTGTGTGTGCGTGTATGTGTGTGTTTGTGTGTGTCGAGTTTAAGTAGTTAGTTTTGATATAAAAACTCCGGTAATGAAAAGAGTGAAATAGAAGAAGTATATACAAGAGGAGCTGACAAAGCAGTGCAGCCTTTGGCTTTGCATAAATAGAGTATAAAAGAAGACATAGATGAAAAGTAAAAGAGAAAGAGAGGCGAAAAGACAAACAGAAAGGGTGAAGAAGGGAGAGAACGAGAGTGAGAAATGAGAGAAAGCCAGAAAGAGGCAGGGAGGAAGGAAAATAAAGTGGAAAAGGGAGAGAGGAAAAGAGAAAGAATAATATAAAAAAAAAATGAATCTTAAGCTCTACGAAGCACACCTCCTATCCCAAGCACCACTATAACCCCCCATCCCCTCTTCCATCCCCTCCCCTCCCCCTACCTAATCCACCTACCAACTCCACACGGAAAGAAAAGACTCTTATCCCGACTTCCACCCCCCCCACCCCTTCCACCCACCCCATCCGCCCAGCCCCACCCTACCCACCCACCCCCACCCCAACCACTCATCCCCACCCCTTCCACCTACCCCATCCACTCACCCCCACCCCCCTCACATAAAAAAGGGAAAAATGCAGGCCATACGAAGCAAGTGCCGAGGCGTGCCAGAGACCGCAACGCACAGGCTCTATCTAATCCCCCGCTCAGAGATGGGCGGACCACTAACAGATTAATCCATTGGGTGGGCGTGAGAGAGGAGCAGGGTAGGGGGGGGAGGGTGGAGGGAGGGGAAGCGTTGTGGAGACTGGGAAGGGGAGTAAGGGGTTGAGGGGTGGGGGATTAGGGGAGGGGTGGGTTGTCAAGGGGCTACGGAGATGAGACAGGAGGGGAGGGGGAAGGGGGATAGGGGGGTGGGGCTGGGGGTGGGGTAGAGAGAAGGAATACGAATGTCATTGTGTAATTACTATGAAATCCTGATGATTTTCTCTCCATTCGAACCTTTATCATTAGCATTTCCATCATCACAATCATCATCATCATAATCATCACAATCATCATCGTCAACATCATCATAATCATCATCACAATCATCATAATCATAATCATCATAACCATCATCATCATCCCCATCGTCATATCATTACTATCATTATCTCGAACCATTGATCATTATCGCAACCATAATCATTGTTATCCATTTCATGATTAGCGTTGCCATCAATATCAATACCAGCATAACTACTATTCATCATGCACTTACACACGCGAGTGAAAATAACTCATGAAGAGTGATCTCTCGCGCTTCCATTAATTACAGAGAAAATTAAAGCTGTAGTTCGGTTGTGGTTCATTTCGAGCGATTAAATATTACAGGTAATGAATACAGGCTAAATGCAGTGAGATAAAGAGGGGGGGAGAGAGTGATATGAGTGGGGGGAGAGAGAGGGAGGGAGGGAGAGAGGGAGAGAGGGAGGGAGGGAGGGAGGGAGGGAGAGAGAGAGAGAGAGAGAGAGAGAGAAAGAGAAAGGGAGAGAGAGAAAGAGCGAGAGAAGGAGAAAAAGAGAGAGAGAAAGAGCGAGAGAGAGAGAGAGAGAGAGAGAGAGAGAGAGAGAGAGCGACAAACAGAGAGAAAGATAGTCAGACAAACAGACAGAAACTGACATAGTGGCCGACAAAGCAGACAGGCATAAGAATAGTCAAGATAACACATGGAAAGTCAAACAGATGTACAGACAAGCAGACAATATACCAGAGACAGAAAGATTGGGAGAGAGAGAGACAGACAGACAGACAGACAGGGAGAGAGAGAGAGAGAGAGAGGCCCATTCGAGCGGCATGGCCTGTGAGGTTCGAATATTTGGCCGTGGCAGGTGGGAGAGTAGTACACGTCCATCGAGCCTAAGTTTCGACTGCTAACAAACAGTTGCAATTGGTGAGCGGCAAGTAGCTGTTCGTGGCAGGCATCTGGCGGTGTCTGGCAACCGGTAGGGGGAGGGGGAGGGAGAAGGGAGAGAAGGAAGGGGAACGGGATAGGGGAAAGGGACAATAAGAGAGGAGGATGGGGAAGGAAGAGGAGGAAGGGGAAAGGGAGAGTAGGAGAGGGGAAGAGGAAGGGAAAAGGGACAGTGGAAGAAGGGGATGGGGAAGGAAGAGGAGGAAAGGGAAAGGGAGAGGGGGAGGGAGAGAGGAAAGGAGGAAGGGGAACGGGAGAGGGGAAAGGGACAGTATGAGAGGAGGAGAGGGGGAGGAGGAAGGGGAAAGGGACAGTGGGAGAGGGGGATGGGGAAGGAAGAGGAGGAAAGGGAAAGGGAGAGGGGGAGGGAGAAGGGAAAGGAGGAAGGG
>NC_091550.1:37980946-37983446 GCF_042767895.1 Penaeus vannamei | reverse complement strand
CAAACAAACACACACACACACACACACACACACACACACACACACACACACACACACACACACACACACACACACACACACACATACACACACACATATATATATATATATATATATATATATATATATATATATATATATATATATATATATATATATATATATATATATATATAAATCAAACTATAGTGTTTGGTCTGCGCGAAAAAAAATTTGGTCAAATTCTGTCCGCGCAAATGTAGTTCTCGGGTAACTTTCCGCGCAAGCTTAGTTCTTTTTTAAATCGTCTTTAGACCTTTTTGCGCAAATGTAGATAAAAGGATCTTTACTGCGCATGAAAACAAATGTAATATTCCCGAGCAAGAATAAAAAAGAAAAGAAAAGAAAAAGAAAAAAAAAAAAAAAAAAAAAAAAAAAAAAAAAAAAAAAAAAATATATATATATATATATATATATATATATATATATATATATATGTTGGTATATGTATATATGGGTATATAGATTGAATGTGTATGCGTGTGTATGTGTGTCTGTATGTCTGTCTTTGGCTATGTATGTATATTTGTATTCATATATGTGCGTTTTCTTTCCTGTGTAAGCATATACTTGTCTTCGACGGCGCTTTGTATGCCGCCACACGGAGTCGCAGAGAGAACAGTACGCTCACCAGCTGGGCTTCTCCGTGCGGAAAGGTAAGGCAATGTGTCGGTATGCGTCAGAAGCCGCAAGTTTGTGTGTGAGGTGGTGGGTAGGGAGGAGGAGGGGGAGGGAGGGAGGGAGGGAGGGAGGGGGAGGGAGGGAAGGGGGAGGGGGGAGAGGGATGGTACTACTGGTGGGGTAACGCCTATTGGGGGGGGGGGGAGTAGGTCTTATTCCTTAGGTGGTTTGGGTGGGGGTAGGGGGGGGGGGGTTCTGTCTATGGCAGGAGGTGGGGTTAGTCTCTAGTTGGGGAGAGGTGCAGGGGGGGGGGGCGTTCCCCGTAGCACAACAAGGGTGAAGATCGCGCGCCTTTGTCATCAAAACACTATCATCGCCGATGTGCTTTATTTATTGGCACGGAAATACAGAGATAGAGGCTTGAGGAAGCGCATGTTCACACGCTAGCTGAACATCAGTCATGTTCAACACATGAACCCAAAATACTTTATTCTTCTTCCTTTGTCGTTTGCTTTTCTATGTCTGTTACTGATTTTTATTCTACGTCTTTGCTTATGTGGTTTCCAGTCTCTCCCTCAGTCTCTCTCTCTCTCTCTTTCTCTCTCTCCCTCTTTCTCTCTCTCACTCACTTTCTGTCTCTCTCGTTCTCTCTCTCTCTCTCTGTCTCTCTCTCTCTCTCTCTCTTTCTCTCTCTCTCTCTCTCTCTCTCTCTCTCTCTCTCTCTCTCTCTCTCTCTCCTCTCTCTCTCTCTCTCCTCTCTCCTCTCCTCTCTCTCTCTCTCTCTCTCTCTCTCTCTCTCTCTCTCTCTCTCTCTCTCTCTCTCTCTCTAATTATTCCACATGGTAGTTTATCGTTAAAAAGCTATGTAAAGATAAAAAGCCTTCAACCTACACCAAGGTCAAGTTCTTGGGTCAAGTCTAAATCAAGTCTTCAGTGTTAGTTCGAATCAAATTGTTTAACTCAATTCAATCCCCGTGTCGGTAATCGGCAAATTCACTTCAAATTTAAAATTCAATCTTTTTCAGCGTCTTATATCTTGGGTTCGATCAAATCTTTGAGTATTTAGTAAGTAAATTCTTATTATTCTCAGATAAAGTCTTGTCTAAGCGTCAATAAAGTTAAGAAAATCCCATGAATTCAAGCCAAGTCTTTCATCTCAAGTCCTAGATCAAGCCTTAGATACGAGTTTGAGTCAAATCTTAGTTTAACTCATAAGTAAGAACTCTAGAGTGAATTCTAGCTCAAATGTTTGTCAAGTCTTAGGTCTTAAAATAAATCTTCGGCATCTGATCAAGTCTGAAGTGTGAGATCAAGCCTTAAGACTTAGATCCATTCTCAAGCTCTACTGACCGAGGCGATCCATTGATAAGTGGGACAACGTCACGCCAAAATCGCCTTTATGAATGACCTTCTGACATGGATGAACGTGAATTCTATGGTATACTCTGTTATTTTATCATCAGTCGCTCTTTTTCTTCTCAGTTTATGGTCTGTACGTGGGAGGGAGAATATAATGGCTAGTGTCAAGGAAAAGTGGCGATGATATTTATGTTATATTGATATCATATTGTGTGTACTGAAAAGTACCGGTGTATCTTCAGCATTAAAGATAATGATAATGATTTGAGCCAAAGGGGACTTTAGTAATCGTAATGATGGTAGCAGTGCTGGCAATAGTGTACTGATGCATAGAAAATAACGATGGAAGATAGATTTCATATTTAGATGCATTCTGATTTTGATAATGGTAATTATTTTTTAAAATATTGAAAGGAAAATTAATATTATATAACAAATCATGAAAATTATCAAAAGGAAAGTAAAAATGGTATTTTGATAA
>NC_091550.1:37965946-37968446 GCF_042767895.1 Penaeus vannamei | reverse complement strand
CTTGTTGGTATTCCTCTCAGCCTCAGGATCTCCCAAAGTGACTCCCGATGCACTGTATCGAACGCCTTCTTGAGGTCGATGTAGACTGTGAGCAGCCCACGCCCGAACTCACGACGGCGCTCTACAATGACTCGAAGCGCGAGGATACGGTCTATTGTGGACTTACCAGGAGTGAATCCGGATTGCTCCAGTCCCTGGTGCCTCAGTAGATGGTCTCTGATACGTCTCAGAAGGATGTGGGCGAGAACCTTGCCTGGTACACTGAGCAGTGTGATGCCTCGGTGATTGCTGCAGTCCCAACGGTCCCCCTTCCCCTTCCAGAGAGGGATGACCACACCCCTCAACAGGTCAGGAGGAACGGAACCGGATTGCCAGATGGCAGCCAGGACAGCATGTAACCCCCGTGCCATAGGTTCACCACCAGCCTTTAACAGTTCAGCTGGTATGCCGCAGATACCAGCTGCTTTACCACTCTTCAGCTTGGAAATCGCCCCCCTAACTTCAGTTAGGGAGGGAGGGTCCTCACTGATAGGTGGATCCGGCAGCGTGATCTCGACACTACCCGCATCCAAGTTAACTGTTGGTGGGTCCACCTGGTACAGCTGCTCAAAATACTCAGCCCAACGTCCCCGCACCGCAACAGGATCTGAAACGATCTGACCACTTACTGAGCGAACTGCTGTCACCTGTGAAGAGGGCTTGGAGTTCAGCTTTCTCAGGGCTTGGTATGCAGGACGAAGGTCATTTACTAAGAAATGGCCTTCTACCTCCTCTGCAAGACTCCTAATAAACTGTTCCTTGTCCCTTCTTAACAGGGACCGAGTTCTGCGCACATGAGAACGGTGCAATTCCCGATCCCCTGTCAGACGAGCCGCACGACATGCATCTGTGGTTTCCAGTGTCTCCCGCGAGATGGAATTCTGTACTGCTCTCGGGCGTACACCAATCGTATCTTGAGCTGTATCAAGCGTTTCACGCTTAAAGGTATCCCACAGAAGAACAGGGTCTGTCAGACTGCCAAGCACTGCGAAACGATCAGAGATTGCCTCAGCAAACCCGCGGGCACACTCCCCCTCCCTCAGCCTGTCCAAATGAAACACCCTAGGGTGATCATTTGACCGCTGGGGGGTTTTGAAGTGGACCCGGAGGGTAGCCACAACCAATCTATGGTCAGTACCACAGAACTCAGCACTCCTGTACACCCTGCAATTCTGAAGGATCCTCCAACGAGTGCTAACAAGTATGTGGTCGATCTCCTTGGCTGCGTTACCCGCATCACTGTACCATGTCCAGCGATGTGGGTCTGGGCGCTGGTACCAGGAGCCAGAAATCCTCAATTTCTGGGACCTAGCAAAGTCCCGGAAAAGGAGGCTATTCTCGCTACCGGCATCAGCTCCTGAACCATGGGGACCGACAGACATCTCATAACCAGCTCGATCACAGCCAGATACCGCATTGAAGTCGCCCAGAACAATGCGAATATCTCGTCGGGGACATCTGTCTGCCACAGATGTAAGTTTGGCGTAGAACATCTCTTTCACGTCAAGTTTACAAACATCGGTAGGAGCGTACACAGCAATAAGAGACATGAAGCCAAAAGAAAGCTTCAATCTCAATACCATTATACGCTCATCAACAGGAGTAACCTCTACTACCGAGGGCTGGAGTCTGCTGGAGACGGCAATGGCTACTCCCTGGAGATGGTGGCCATCGCTGCGGCCCGACCAGTAATAGGTGTAGCCACCTACACAGGTCATGCCGCTGCCAGGCCTCCTCACCTCCGAGAGAGCAGCCACCTCAACTCTCAGCCTCCCCAGTTCCCTCGACAGTAGAGGCAACCGATCATCCTGACGCAAAGAACGGACGTTCCAAGCCCCCACCCTAACTTCCCGCCTGAGGTTCAGCCTCTGGCAGTCGCTCCGGGTGGATGCCACCTCTGCCACCCCCACCGACGCTGCCCCATATAAAAAGGGGTGGCGGGCTGCGTGCCCCATCATCCACCTGTGGGGTTCCCGAGGGCTTTCCCCCACAAGCTTCACTCTGGGCTGGCGGCCACCAGAGCGCAGGCGAGACGGGTAGTCCCCGTTCCCAGCCTGCGCTCCAGCAGTCGCCCTCCCAGCAGGGCCCACAGTCCGCCTCACTTGCTGGGTGGGAGGGGCTTTTCCCCTCCTCCCAGCCTTTCCATTTATACGGTTCACTGCCGATTGGTTTATATCTGGGGGGAGGAGGACTGGCAAGGCCCACCTCCCCCGAGCCTCCCATTAACCCCAGGGGGCTAGGGGGCAGGAGTTGGTACAGGGCCAGGGCGTGTCCACACGCCGGTGGGCCATGGCCCTGAACCTCTGGGGCCTCCTGCTGCTCCGAGATCCCCCTCAGTTTAGCCTGGAACCGCAAGGTACCCAGTTTCCATGGGTGGCCACGAGGAGGCACTGCAGGGAGTCTCGATGTTGGAGAGGCTATGCACTGGCAGGGGGAGGCTTATGCAGAGCTGCTCCCTTTT
>NC_091550.1:37948446-37955946 GCF_042767895.1 Penaeus vannamei | reverse complement strand
TGAGAATCATTATTATTGTTATTATCAATACCATCATCATCACTATCATCATCTTAATCTTCATATTAATATTGATCCTCATATTCATATTCATAATCACCACAATGATCTTAATTATTATCGTCACCGTCATCATCATTCATAATATTGTTATTATTATTACCTTATTATCACCATCGTTCTCATAATTACTATTATCAATAATATCATTACAATTTACATTGTTATTGATATAATTATTATCATCATCATCATCATCATCATCATTGATATTATTTTTGAAGTTATCTTTATTCTTGTTATCATTATCATTTTTACAACTACTATAACGACTTATACTGCTGTTGATACTACTACTACTACTACTACTACTGCTATTACTAATGCTAGTTCTACTTCTACTACTACTACCATTACTACTACTGCTACTACTACTACTACTAATTCCAATACAAATACTATCATCATTATTGTTCATATCAATGTTATTCCTATTATAGTCATTAATATTAGTTGTACTACTGTATTTTTCTTCTCTTCTTCCTACTTTTCCTTCTCGTTCTCTTCTTCCTCTTCCTCCACCTCCTCCTCCTCCTCCTCCTCCTCCTCCACCTCCTCCTCCTCCTCCCCTTTCACCTCCTCCTCCTCCTCCTCCTCCTCCTCCTCTCCTTCCCCCTCCTCCTCCTCCTCCTCCTCCCCTTCCTCCTCCTCCTCCTCCCCTTCCTACTCCTCGGCCTCCTCCTCCTCTACCTTTTCCACATCCTCCTCCTCCTCCCTCTCCTTCCTACTCCTATTACTCCTCATCTTCCTCCACCTCCTCATCTTCCTCTTCCTTTTCTTCTTCCTCCTCCTCCACCACCTCCTCCTACTCCTTCTCCCCCTCCTCCCCCCTTCCCCTTCCTTCTCCTATTCCTCCTCCTCCTCTTCTTTCTCCTCCTCTCCTCTTCCTCCTCCCCCTTTATATTCCTCTTCCTCCTCCTCTCCTCTTCCTCCACCCCTTTATATTCCTCTTCCTCCTCCTCCTCTTCTTCCTCTTCCTCCTCCTACACTTCCTTCTCCTTCTCCTCCTCTTCTTCCTTTTCCTCCTCCTCCCTTCCCATTCGTCTTCCTCCTCTACCACCTCCTTCTTCTTCTTCTTTGTCTCCTTCTCCTCCCTCTTCCTATTCATCCTCTCCCTCTTCTTCTTCCCCACCTCCTCCTCCTCCTCTTCCTCCTCCTGCACCTCCTCCTTCTCCCCTTCCTCCTCCTCTTCCTCTTCTTGTCTTTTTCTTCCTCTTTTTTGTTAATAATTAATTTCTTTTTCAAATACATTAAATACGAAGAAACTGATTTGAAAAATGTGTTGATTCGTCTATAAAATATCTAAGATTTTCGGAAGAACAGTAGAGAAACGAAAATCACATTTGCAATATTAACGAAACCAGATTTCACCTTTGCAACATTAACGAAAAAAAAAGTTTCAGAATCCGGACTTTGACAAGCGATACGTTTTGCAAGAAGAAACAGATTTCTTGGTGAATTTCGTATTAGCAGAATATCTATTATGGTCCCGCTAATTGCAGCCATGTATAAGTTATGTTTGTATGTATGTACACACGCGCACACACACGCAGACATACGCAGACACACACGCACACGCACGCACGCACACGCACACACACGCACACACACGCACACGGACACGCACACGCACACGCACACGTACACGCACACGCACACACACACACACACACACACACACACACACACACACACACACACACACACACACACACACCATCCTAAGCCCACAACCGCCCCACCAGACTTACCCTAACATCTGTTACCTACCCTCCCACACACACCAACCCCCCGAAATACCCGCCCATCCGAAATACCCACCCACCCAAAATACCCGCCCACCCTAAATACCCGCCCACCCAAAATACCCACCCACCGAAATACCCACCCACCCGAAATACCCACCCACCCAAAATACCCACCCACCCGAAATACCCGCCCACCCTAAATACCCGCCCACCGAAGTACCCACCCACCCGAAATACCCGCCCACCCAAAATACCCGCCCACCCTAAATACCCGCCCACCCAAAATACCCACCCACCGAAATACCCACCCACCCGAAATACCCACCCACCCAAAATACCCACCCACCCGAAATACCCGCCCACCCAAAATACCCACCCACTCAAAATACCCGACACCCGAAATACCCGCCCACCCGAAATACCCACCCACCCGAAATACCCACCCACCCGAAATACCCACCCACCCGAAATACCCACCCACCCGAAATACCCGCCCACCCAAAATACCCGCCCACCCTAAATACCCGCCCACCCAAAATACCCACCCACCGAAATACCCACCCACCCGAAATACCCACCCACCCAAAATACCCACCCACCCGAAATACCCGCCCACCCAAAATACCCACCCACTCAAAATACCCGACACCCGAAATACCCGCCCACCCGAAATACCCACCCACCCGAAATACCCACCCACCCGAAATACCCACCCACCCGAAATACCCACCCACCCGAAATACCCGCATACCCAAAATACCCACCCACCCGAAATACCCGCCCACCCAAAATACCCACCCACCCGAAATACCCACCCACCCAAAATACCCACCCACCCGAAATACCCGCCCACCCGAAATACCCGCCCACCCAAAATACCCACCCACCCTAAAAACCCACCCACCCGAAATACCCACCCACCCGAAATACCCGCTAACCCGAAATACCCGCTAACCCGAAATACCCGCTAACCCGAAATACCCGCCCACCCAGATGTCGGATGAGGATGCCAGGCGAGCGATCAGGGCCGGCTTGGAGTGCGGATACCGACACCTCGACACCGCCGCCTTCTACCAGAACGAACACGTGATCGGTAGCGTCCTTGGCGAGTGGATATCGGCGGGAAAGATCAAGCGGGAGGAGGTGTTTGTGACCACGAAGGTAAGGTGGGGGGCGGGGCGAGGAGGGGGAGGAGGGAAGGGCGGGGTGAGGAGAGGGAGGAGGGGAGGGCGTGGCGAGGAGGGAGAGGAGGGAAGGGCGTGCCGAGGAGGGGGAGGAGGGGAGGGCAAGGGAAGGTAAGGTGATGGGCGTGGCGAGGAAGGGGTGAAGGGAAGGGCGGGATAGGGAAGGGGAGGAGGGAAGGGTAAGGGAAGGGACGGGAAGGGAAGGGCGAGCGAGCCGAGGAAGGGTAGGAGGGAAGGACGAAGCTAGGAGGGGGAGGAGGGGAGGGCGGGATAAGGAAGGGGAGGAGGGAAGGGCAAAGGAAGGGAAGGGAAGGGCGAGCGAGGAGGGGGAGGAGGGAAGGGCGAAGCGAGGAGGGGGAGGAGGGAAGGGCGAAGCGAGGAGGGGGAGGAGGGAAGGGCGAAGCGAGGAATGGGGGAAGGGAAGGAGGGAAGAGCGAGGCGAGGAAGGGTAGGAGAGATGCTTGAGGAAAGGAAGTAATATGTGAAGTAAGCGAAGTAAAAGGTGAAGGGAAGGGAGACGAAGGAGAGTCCAAGAGAACGTGAGACCCAAGTGAGGGCGAAGGCAAAGAGAGAATGGGCAAGCGGGGGGGGGGGGGGGGATTTAAAGGTAAGGTAAGGAAGGAAGGGAAATGAAGGTGTATTATACAGGGAGGTGAAGAGAGGTTAGGAGATGCAGTTCTGATGTAGGAAGGAAATAAGGGATAAGGGAGGGAGGGGGGGGGGTGAGAGAGGAGGGAGAGGCGAAGGGCTGTAATAGGTCTATTGTACATTAATTTTTCTTTATGAATATCAGGTAGAGAAGGTAAGGGTGTTTGTGTGAAATTAAGGGGCATAAGGTAAGGGAGGAAACGTATTTATGTGTTTGTAAATAACACTAAGGCAGGGGGGATGCCTTGGTGTTTGTTTGTGGTTATTGTGGTTAAGGAAAAGGTGGTGAGTAATGGCGGAGGGGGGGGGGGGGGTAGTGGGGATGTGGTTTGGAGATCGAAAACGTATATCTTCTGGTGTTTTTTGTGTTTATCTGTGTGCATGCGTGTCCGTTCGGGTGTGTATCCCAGTTTGTGTACATGTGTAAGTCTGTGTTTATGTAGTCGTTATATAATCGCATATACTCTTAATAATTTCAGTTTATATCTGAAACCACAAGACTTTTCACTGATCTCCCCGCAGCTTCCACCGACCGGCCTCCATGAGAGCAAAGTGGAGGCGTGGATGCTCCGATCTCTCGAACGCCTGAACCTCTCCTATGTGGATCTCTACCTCATCCACTTCCCCGTCGCCATGTTGAGTACGTTATCACATATGTTCGCTTTATTTACTTTTGATTCATATAATTGGCATGTTTCTGTGTACTTTGCGTTGTGATGATGTTCCTTGCTCTGCTACATACTTACCTATACTTGTATACCTTTACTCCTTCCTGAAATATATCTCGAGCTGTATATGTCACAGCATATTCAAATAAGTTCCCATAATACACAAGACACACTTCTTTACACATAATACCCATGCCATACTATTTACACCCATAATACACAAGACATACTTTTTTGTACTCGTAATACACGACATACTTCTTTGCACCTATAATACATAAGACATATTTTACACCCATGATAACTTTTGAGAAATTTGTTTCTTAATAATTGTTAGATATTTTTTTCAGTTTGGATTTTAGTAGACTGGAAAAGATTTTAGAATAATAAGATGAGGTTATTATCATTACTATCATCATTATACCTATCACTTTTACTATTATCATTACTACTACTGCTACGACCACTACCACTACTATCGCTGCTACTGCTACTACTATCAATAACATTAAGGTGAAAGAAAATAACAAAAGGAAAAGAAGAAGGAAGTGAGGAAAGTGAAAGAGAAAATGTATAAAGAACGAGAGAGAGGAAAAGAAAAATAAGAAAAAATAAGACAAAAACAAAAAATACAAACCCTACACCAGACGAAGACATCGACCTTGGAATTTAAATAGGAAGTTTAAAAGCTCTCGCGTCTTAAGAAGTTGTAATCACTTGAAGTTTCTTGGGGGAGCAGGAGTACTGGAGTCCACTCCGGAATGCATAAGAAAGTAGTCAAGTAATTGCTTAGTTCTTATGAAGTTTCTGATTAAATTCTTATGAAAGGACAAGCAGGAAGGCGGGTCGTTGAGAGCGGCGTCATTTTGCCGAAATTGATGGGCGTAATTCATTAATATTAAAAGGAGTGAAAAGAAAGAGAGAGAAACAGAGAGAGACAGACAGAAACAGAGAGTGAGAGAGAAAGAGTGAGAGTAGTTGCATGAGGATGAACTGGACTGATAACTAATGTCATAAATAATAGCAACGAAATTTGGGAATATAATGATACTATGATTACAGTTGATAGTAATTATTTCAGCATTGATAAGATAACTTCATGCAACAATAGATATATTTAGTAAGGAAACCACGACAGTCCTGATATTGATGATAATGATAACCATGATGATAAAGATGATAATAACAATAATACTGATCGCTATTGTCATCAGAATCAATTGTTATACTGCCTTTATGTGATGGCAAAGTCCGACATTGGTTCACATAGCAAGACCGCCACGGCCAGGGAACTCCTTGTGCATAAGGCGATGTCAAGAGGCGACGGGGTTGGCGCCACGTAACAAGACCTACGTTGTGTCGACCATAGATATAGTGCGCTATATGTAGGATTTACCTTAGACCACGAGAGACCTGATGGGACATATCTGCGCGCTGTACAACCTTAGTTATTCACCGAACCTCTTGCTGAAGCGATGAAGTCTGAAACCTCTCTCTCCAAGCTGCATCGGCGGGAGGGGGGCTTCCTTGTCCTCTCTGATTTCAAGCATCGGATCGAGTGCAAGAGTGCAACAATGAAGTTACTTGCCTCGCTCGCCTCTTCTGATTGGCACAACAGCCTGCGGGAGGAAGTGGTCGTCGCTGGCATCTTTAGGCTCTCGGTCAGCCAGCGCATGTGCGCCGTAGGTCTCTGGCAAGCGCTGTACTTGTTACAATTAAACTCAGTAAGGCCCGAGACAAACAAAAACAAAATCATAATATAATAATATTATTCTTCATATAAAAACATGACACGAAGAACAGAAATGGTAGTAATGATGATATTTGAAGTAGTAATGATGATGGTAATAAAAAGGATACCAGTAATAGTTATAGTAGTAATAATGATGATGTAGTAATAATGATAGTAATGATAAAGTGTGAGACAGTTACAAAAGAAGGATTAAATATAACAAACTTTTCAACTAATGATAAATAAAGCTTCTTTATTTCTCTTCTTTTTCTTCCTCCTACCCTTACTGCTTCTTCACTTCTTCCTCTTCGTTTTCTTCCTTCTCCTTTTCCTCCTCCTCGCCGGTCAACTCCCCTTTCTCCTCATCCTCCCCACCTCATCATCATCATCATCATCATCATCATCATCATCACTGTCACCACCACCATCATCCCTCTCCTCTTCCTCTTTCTCTTCCCCTCCATCACCTCCTCTTCCTCGTATTCCTTCTCCTCCTTTTCCGCGTTCTTATCTTCATCTTTCCCCTTCAACTCCTCTTCCTTCTCCTCATCATCATCATCATCCCACACATCTTCCTCTTTCTCTCTCTTACTCTTACACTTACTCTTCCTCTTCTTCTTCCTGCTCCTCCTCCCCTTCTTCTTCTTTTTCTTCTTCTTCCTGTTCCTCCTCCTCCCCTTCTCCTTCCTCATCCTCTTCCTCATCCTGCTCCTCCTCTTCTTCCTCCTCTTCCTCTTTCTCCTCTTCCTCTTCTTCCTCTTCCTCCTCTTCCTCCTTTTCCTCTTCCTCCTACTCAACCACCCCGCCCTCCACAGGCAAAGACGGGGAGGTGACGCCTTCCACGACAGAAGACGGGCGTGTCCGCTTCGACCCCGAGGTCAGCCTTGAGGAGGTCTGGAAGGCGATGGAGAAGCAGGTAAGGAGAAGGGGGAGAAAAAAGAAGGGGAAGGAGAGATAGAGGAGGAGGTGGGGAGGGGATGAGGAAGTGGAGGGTGGGGGAGGAGAAGGAGGATGTGGTGGAGGAGAGACAGGAGAAAAAAGAAGGGAAAGAAGAGGTGGAGGAGGAAGTAGGGGGGGGGTGGAAATTGAGGGAGAGGAGGACAAGGAGGGAAAGAGGAGGACTAGGAAAAGGGGAAGGGAAGGAAAAGGTGAAGAGAGAGCAGGAGAAGATAAAGAATGAAGAGAGGGGGGAGGAGAAGGAGGAGAAGAAGAAGGTGGAGGAGAGGTCCTTCTCGTTAGGAGAGTAAGCGAACAAATAAAGAATTCCAAAGGGTCTCTACTTCTTACCTCTGTCTTCTTTCCTCGTTCGGTCGGTTGTGAGAAGGGAAATGATGATCATGGGGATCATGATGATAATCATCATCATCATCATCGGTACCCTCCTCCTAATCATCATAGTAAAATCTACAAGGAAAAGAATTCTCTCTCTCTCTCTCTCTCTCTCTCTCTCTCTCTCTCTC
>NC_091550.1:37918446-37920946 GCF_042767895.1 Penaeus vannamei | reverse complement strand
CACAGACACATATATATATATATATATATATATATATATATATATATATATATATATATATATATATATATATATATATATATATATATATATATATATATATACACACAAATATAAATGTATATATACATATAAACATATATAGACATACATATATAGACATACATATATATATACATACATATATATATATATATATATATACACATATATATATATATATATATATATATATATATATATATATATATATATATACACGTCTATATGATCAAGAAAAGTTTTCCTCTTTTTAGTACTTCCATAGTCAAGAACCAATATATCCCTCCAGGTAAGTCTAATTAGCAAGGAGCCTCGCCTAATTTGTGCTAAAATATTAATTACACATAATGGGTCTTTTTCCCCGCGCCGCCAAGGTGAGCATGCTGTTGATCATTAAAGGATTCTTGTAAAATTCACGTAAGAAATGGGTCCATAAATAACTTATGTTGTTCTTTTTTTCAGTTATATGAAAATGTTTAAGAAGAGAAGGAGAGGAAGAAGGATGTGTTGACTGATAATGAGTGTAAGAGAGACAGACAGACGGACAGACACAGATAGAGATAAAGACCGATAGATAGAGAGAGACGGAGACAAACAGAGAGACAGAGATTGATAGACAAAGAGAGAAGAGAGACACAGACAATCAAATAGAGAGATGTAAATAGAGTCCATAGACAGAGACCGAGACAAAGAGAGAAAAACAGAGTGAAGGGTTAGGGAGAGGGCTGTATTCAATCTATCTGATTACAATGTCGCATACTAATTATAACGTACGAGAAGAACTAGATATGTGACGTCGTATGGGAAAGAGTCGCTAATTGATACGGAGAGAGAACTGTATTATTTTTGAGTTTTGAGCTATTTTTCAATATGAGTTATTTTTCAGTTTTGAGTTATTTTTAAGTTTGAGTATAAGTTATTTTTTAGTTTGAATTATATTTGAGCTTTAACTATTTTTGAGTTTTAATTATTTTTGACGAATTATTTTTGAGTTTGAAATATAATTAAGTTGAAATATTATTGAGCATTTTTTTTTTTTTTACTTTCAATTACTTTTCACTTATTTGTCTTATTTTTGACTATGAATGATTTTTGACTCTGAATTATTTTTGTTTGGTTACGTAATCATCTGCCCCTCGAGATGTGTCTGTTTTTCGCGGACTATTTCGATGAAAGAGAGCAAGGGGTCACTGTATATGTACATGGTAGGCCACGAGTTGAAGGACTGTGATGTCTTATCTTCATTTCCGAGAAAAAGAGAGGGAGGGAGGGATGGAGAGAGAGAGAGAGAGAGGGAGAGAGAGAGAGAGAGAGAGAGAGAGTCAGAGAAAGAGAGAGAGAGAGAGAGAGAGAGAGAGAGAGAGAGAGAGAGAGAGAGAGAGAGAGAGAGAGAGAGAGAGAGAGAGAGAGAGAGAGAGAGAGAGAGAGAGAGAGAGAGAGAGAGAGAGAGAGAGAGAGAGAGAGAGAGAGAGAGAGAGAGAGAGAGAGAGAGAGAGGAGAGAGAGAGAGAGAGAGAGGGAGAGAGAGAGAGAGAGAGAGAGAGAGAGAGAGGGAGAGAGAGAGAGAGAGAGAGAGAGAGAGAGTCAGAGAAAGAGAGAGAGAGAGAGAGAGAGAGAGAGAGAGAGGGAGAGGGAGAGGGAGAGAGAGAGAGAGAGAGAGTCAGAGAAAGAGAGAGAGAGAGAGAGAAAGGGAAGAAAGAGAAAGAGTGATTACAAACACATCCTCAGTCCATTCAAACACGCAAACATAATCTCAATCCCTGCCTCTTCTCCTCTCCCTATTTATCCTTTTCATCTACCCCTCTCCTCCTCCTCATTCTCTTCGTCCTCCTGCTCTCCCTCCTCCTCTCCCCCCTCTTCCTCTCCCTCCTCTTCCTCTCCCTCCTCCTCCTCCTCCTCTCCCCCCCCTTCTCCTTTCCCCCCTCCTCCTCTCCCTCCACTTCCTCTCCCTCCTCCTCCTCCTCCCCCTCCCCTTCCTAATCCCCTCACCCCCTTCCCCTTCCTTTCACCGAATTCTATACTGACTCAGAATAAACGTGATGGCGGAGAAGAACAGTGAGGGGAAAAACATCGCCGTCACACAACCGATGCGTGGGATGAGAGGGGAAAGGTTGGAGAGGGGGAAGAAGTGAGGGGAAAGGGGGGGAGGGGAAAGGTTGGAGAGAGGGAAGAAGTGAGGGGAAGGGGGAGGAAGGGAAGGGGAAAGGATGGAGAGAGGAAAGAAGTGAGGGGAAGAAGTGAGGGGAAGGGGGAGGAAGGGAAGAAGTGAGGGGAAGTGGGAGGAGGGTGGGGAGGAAGGGAAGGGGAAAGGATGGAGAGAGGGAAGAAGTGAGGGGAAGGGGAGGGAGGGGAGGGGAAGGGAATGAGAGAAGGAAGAAGGAGGAGGGAAGGGGAAAGGGAAGAAGTGAGGGGAAAGGGGGAGGGAGGGGAAAAGGAAGGAAAGAGGAAAAAATTGAGGG
>NC_091550.1:37900946-37903446 GCF_042767895.1 Penaeus vannamei | reverse complement strand
AAGAAAGAAAGTATACACTGCCTTATGAAAATTAAAACAATTCGAAATGTCTATACCGAATCGACACACACATACACATACACACGTACACACACAAACGCACATTACCTTATCTACGTCATTACACACACACAAAACATGAATATAAAAAAGAAAGAAAAGAAAAGTAAGATACAAATGAAGGTATTAGCAAGCAATAACACCGCCATTGCAAAAGAGATCATGCAAAGTCTTAACTGCTTTGCAAAATGAGCACACATGAATGCAAGACAAAATATGTGAAGCGAAACTGCAGTGGCATATTTTGTCACTGCAATGGCCGATCACGCAGGGTATGCAAAAGCGCTCATGTCGGTTCATAATTTTTGTTGTTGCTTTGTTGTTCTTGTAATTGTCTTTGTTATTATTATCATTATTCTTACTGTTATTGTTATTATCAATATTATCCTTATTATTATTATTGAGACTTTTATTACTAATTTCTTTGTAATTATTAGTTATCGTTATCATTATTATTATCATTGTTATTATCATTACTATCATCATTATGATTACCATTGTTATCATTATAATTATCATTATCATTATTATTATTATTATTATCGTCATCATCAATATTATGTTATATTATCATTATTATCATTATCATCATCATCATCATTATCATTGTTATCATTATCATTGTTATTATTATCATTGTTATCATTAGTATCGTTGTTATCATTATTTCTTAATATCATTGTTATTGTTATTATTAATATTATCCTTATTATTGTTTTTATCATTATTATTAATATCATTATTACTATTATTATTATTATAACTATCATTATTATTCTTATTATTATTATTATTATTATTATCATTGTTAGTATTACTATCATCATTATTGTTATCACTACTATTATTATTATCATCATTATTGTTATTATTATTGCCATAACTATTATCATCATTGTGATACTTATGATTATCATTGTTATCATTATCGTTATCATTATTATGAGTATTATTATCGTTGCTATTATTACTATTATTATTATGATTCTTATTGTTATTATCATTATTATCATTATTACTGCTATTGTCATTTCAGTTATCATCATTATTATTTTATCATTATTATTATTATTATCATCGTTATTATTATTACTTTTTTAAATATCATTATTATTGTTATTATTATTATTGTTATTATTATTATGATCGCTATCATCCTCATTGCTGTCATCATTAATAATGTCATTATTATTGTTATCATTATTATTATCATTATCATTATCATCTCATTATTATCAATGTTAATATTATCACTATTATCATAGTTATTATCATTGTTATTGCGATCACTGCTATTATTATTATTATTGATAATTTCTATCATCAATATTATAATTGTTATGATGTTATTGTTATTATAATAATTATTATTATTATCATTATTATTATTATTATCATTATTATTATTTTTGTTACAATTATTATTATTATTACTATTGTCATTATGATCACCATCATTATTATCATTATTATCTTTATTATTATCATCATCATTATCGTTATTACTATTGATACTATTACCATTGTTGTCAGTAACATGTATTCACTTTAATCCTAGCGCGATCTAAGCAAACAGAGGGCCATGGAAGATCAATTCTTACACTCTATTCGAAATCCTGATTGTGATTGTATCAGCATTATTCACGGCCCCATCTCCGCCAAATCAAACGGAAACGGCAAATACATTATTCATCATTATACAAGACGCATATCACAGAATCCCTACGTTTCCTATACACTCCTACTTGGCTTCACCGGATCATTCCCCATGTTGGCTATGAGGTCGGTTGTTATGCTGGTATGTTAGCGATCGGCAGCGGAGCATATGCTGCTAGGATAAACAGGAACCAGGTCGATGCTCAGCAAGTTGTGAAATGAGTCTAGTGCGGCGTGCTTTGGGGAGTGAGGGAGTGGAGGGGGGGCGGGGGGTTTGGGGGGAGGGGGGTTGGTTCTAGGTCCTTATATGGTTTTAGAATCTCTCTCTCTCTATCTGTTGCTTTGCATTTCTCTTTCTCTTTCTCTCTCTCTCTCTCCCTCTCTCTCTCTCTCTCTCTCTCTCTCTCTCTCTCTCTCTCTCTCTCTCTCTCTCTCTCTCTCTCTCTCTCTCTCTCTCTCTCTCTTTATCGCTATCTATCTATCCATCTATCTATCGTCTCTCTCGCTGTATCTCTATCTATCTATCTATCAATCTGTCTATATCTGTCTCTCTCTCTCTCTCTCTCTCTCTCTCTCTCTGTCTCTGTCTCTGTCTTTCTCTCTCACTCTCTCTCTCTCTCTCTCTCTCTCTCTCTCTCTGTATATATATATATATATATATATATATATATATATATATATATATATATATATATATATATATATAAATATATATATATATATATATATATGTGTGTGTGTGTGTGTGTGTGTGTGTGTGTGTGTGTGTGTGTGTGTGTGTGTG
>NC_091550.1:37878446-37883446 GCF_042767895.1 Penaeus vannamei | reverse complement strand
TTTTTATCTACCATCATCATTATGATAACACCGGAATCTTCATCATTGTAAAACCTTCTTTCCTTTCTTTCTGTTATCATTACATTCTCACTTTTAATCAGTGGATTTCTATAAATAACTTTGTTGTTTCTTTCACCTTTTCCACTGATAAATTCACTCCTGAAATAAAGCTAATTGTTCGTCACTTGATTAAAACCTGGTCGTGGCTGCAATTAGTATCGCCAATACACTTCGCTTCCCACGTTAATTTTGCAGAAACACATCTGTTAACAGGTCAGAATGTGGAAGAATATTAGTATTTGATATACAATTTTCTCTTCCACACTTTTTTTCTTTTTTTTTCTGATGCTCTTGCGCACTCAAATATAATTCTTTCGAAGCGCAAAATTAATCATTGATATTTCTTTATCTTTTCCCGTGTATATCTCGATTTTTTTCTCTCTTTTCTACTCTAACTGGATTGACATTTGCAATGCATGGAGTCAGCTTATAACAGAGCTAAGTTCACATACATTTTTCCGGAGTGATGACTTACATTTTATAAGCGTTTCTTCTTTCATTTCTTCTTGGTCTTCTTTGTTGGAAAGAATGCTTTTTGCTTACAATTAAAAGTAATTGCTTCGCATTTGCTTGTGATTATATACAGAGAGAGAGAGGCGAGATAGAGATAGAGAGAGAGAAAGACAGAGAAAAAGAGAGAGAGAGAGATAGGGGGAGAGAGAGAGAGAGAGAAAGAGACACATAGAGACAGACAAACAGACAGACTAATAGACAGGCAGGCAGACGGACAGACAGATAGACAAGCGAGCAGGCACACAAACAAACAAACAGACAGAAAAAAGACGGTCAGAGACAAACAGAAAGAGAGAGAAAGAGATCCGGAAGGAGAGAAAGAGCGCGGGAGCTCTCCTCATACCCCGAAGTAAGAAAATCCAATTCCGATGCACCAAACGGTAAATTATCAACGATATAGACTGCAAGATGTTGAGGTTCCGTTTGCCTATCATTTGCCGGAGACCTCAGAAGCAGCTGAGCAAATAAGGCTTGGTTGTCTCCCATTTGCTGTGTCAATAGTCTTAGGCCAGTGCCAATACTGCTCAAGGAACCCGCTGTTACCTTCCTCTGTTCGTGGACGCTTCTCTGACTTCTCTCACATTTTCTCTGGCTCGCTCGGCTCACCGGCGGACTCTCGGGTTTGCAGTGTTGTAGGACCCTTCATGTACCATATCATGTGTGCGTGTACGTGTGTGTGGGGGGGGGGGGGTGCGTGTGGGTGTGTATGTGTGTGTCTGCATATGAGTGAGTGTGTGTGTGTGTGTGTGTCAGCATATGAGTGTGTGGGTTCGTGTGTGTGTGTGTGTGTGTTTGCGTGTTTATGTGTGTGTCTGCATATGAGTGAGTGTGTGTGAGTGTGTTTGTGTGCGCGCGCATAATGGTTTTGCATGAAAAAATGTTTCAGAATCGGAAGACATGGTTGAGGTTTCATGAACATATGATTCTTTGAGGCGTAATGTCTGTGATTTCGAAATGCATACATCTGCGCGAACCGACTCCCTTTTACGGAATGAGATTAGATTCCTTGTAGCTATGGGCGTTCGGGTTTGTGTGCCTCAGGATTTAATTCCATTATCTGTAAGTTATCCACGTGTATACCGGCATTGCCGTTTCCCTACATATTGAAAGCAACCGAAGAAAATGGAGATTAAGAAAAAAGAGACAGAGAGAGGCTGAAAGAGTGAGTCATAGATAAACAAATAGACATTGAAATAACGATATTGAGAGACAACAAATATATACATATATGTATGTGTGTGTGTAGTATATATATACATATATATATATATATATATATATATATATATATATATATATATATATATATATATATATATATATATATATATATATATATATATATATATATATATATATATATATATACTACATATGAGATATACTGATATATATATATATATATATATATATATATATATATATATATATATATATATATATACAAAAAACAGACAAACAAAAACAAAAAACGACAGACAGACAAACTGATACATGATACACCCAAAAAACACCCAGCAACAAGGACATAAAAAAGGAGACACACCTGCGTGCCGCTTCAACCCTGTCCTCATCCTGTTATTCACAGTGACATGCATGTTGTTCGCTCCGACAGGATATAAAGCTGGTTATTTAGAATTTCAAGAATGTTCTTCCAATCGCTCTTTGTTAAGTTTTATTTATTCACAGATTTGATGAATAGGACACATATGCGAGGAAGTAGCACTATAGTAAGATGGGATATATACAGACCGAAAGAAAAATACAAAATAAATATGTGGTAACATTTCAAAGCATCTTTGCAGGGAAGTAAAAACACACCAAAATAAATATCTGTAAGCACTCCATTTCTTCTCTGTAGGGAAATAAAACACCCCAAAATGAATATCTCTAAACATTCCATATCATGTTTGTAGGGAAACAAAACACACCAAAATAAATTTCTGTAAACATTCAATATCATCTTTATCGGAAAAAAACACACCAAAATAAATCTCTAAACATTCAATATCATCTTTGCAGGGAAATAAAACAAACCAAAATAAATATCTCTAAACATTAAATATTTTTTTGTAGGGAAACAAAACAAACCAAAATAAATATCTGTAAACATTCAATATAAACTTTGTAGGGAAACAAAATAAACCTAAATGGATATCTGAAAAAACTCCATGACATCTATGCAGAAAACCAAAACCAAAATGGAGAACTGATAACATTCCGTAACATCTATGCAGAACACAAAACAAGCTGAAATGGATATCTGAGAACATCCCGCAACATCTATGCAGAGAAACACGATTTATCCATCCCGAAGACCGTCTATCCCGCGATGCTGTAGGGAATCGACTGCCACTCGCCGACAGACTCTGATCCCGCTTATCAGAGCTTCATCTCCTCCTCGTCCTATATCCAGAGTCTGTAAAACGACATAACGACCTCGATCCTATGTTCACGTGGCTAGAAAATGAAGAGAAGGCGGCCGGGAAGGAGGGGGGGTTAGAGGGGGCGGAGGAGGGGGTTGAATCATGGATCGGCCTGGGGGAGGGGGGAGGGGGGGAGGGTTGGAAGGATCTGCAATGTGGCATTTTCCTTTGGCGAGATCAAACGAAGGAATTCTGAGGGTTCGGCCGAATGAATCGATAGGAATTTCGAAACCTCCTACTTGCTCGCTCAATGGAGACGCCTTTCTCCTTCTGGAATGTGGGTGGACGTGAGTTTCGAAGCGCTTCACTATCTCGATTCCGAAGCGCTTCACTATCTCGTTCCGAAGCGAATAAACCGAGCTGGGCGGAAGGAGGTAAAGGCATCTGGTCATCTGGTTTCCTCTCCCCGACGTCGTCTCGTTAATGCGTCATGACTACGCATAAACGTGTTTGATGTTGGTGTAAATCAACGTGGAAATTAAGCCTTTGAACGAACAGATGGCGGGAGTGTGTGTGTGTGTGTGTGTGTGTGTGTGTGTGTGTGTGTGTGTGTGTGTGTGTGTGTGTGTGTGTGTGTGTGTGTGTGTGTGTGTGTGTGTGTGTGTGTGTGTGTGTGGATGGATGCGTTTGATAGTCTCGAAGCGCTTCGTATTCAGAATCACCCATCCATCACACACACACTCCCTCTCCGCTTGTATACACTGAAATGTCATCTGTTCTCTTATTTTTTCGAATTATGCAATTTATAGGCCTCGCGTTTTAGGAGCCCCGCCTGGATTTAATTCCCTGCTGTTATCGTGGACGTCGTGTTAGTACAAGGAAGCATAACGACGCGGACGCAGCAGGTGGAGCGAAAGGAGCATAACAAGGTCCATAAACACTTGGCTCAGGATAGAGCTCGGTCCGCCCTTCATTATTTGGACATAAATCCATTATTTTGGAGTTACGGTTTTAAAAAGACTGTTCGAAGTGTTGATGGATGTTACACTGGGACGAAACAATTCTTTGCATGTAGAGATCAGGGGAAGAGGGGAGAGGGAGAGGGAAAGAGAGAGAGAGAAGTGGAAGGGGAGAAAATTAAGGAGATACAAAGCTAGGCAGACACTGACTGATTGTTCAACAGACATGAAACAATATGAGAGAGAAAGAAAACCTAATAATGAAGATCAGTTTGAAATGAATTGATGTCGTCACTACCCTTCAGAGAACAACACATAAAGACAGACATACAAAGAAGGGACTCGGAAAACGGATAATTATCTATCAATTCCCTTTTAGCCTTCGCAGTCAAGGGAAAAAGATCAAAATGGACTTCATCGCCCAAAGCCCACGTTGTGAGTCGCTATCAGCCAGTAGTTAATCTCACGGCACCGAAAGTCATCCGCGCTTAATCCACATGCGACCATTTGTAGCTTTTCTGCCGACTGTGTGTTGCATGTGTGCGCGATACGGCTTTTGCATTTGCTTCTATTTGTTGAATTTAGTGTCTAGTTTCATGCATTTAGCTTCTTTACAGACGTGTATTTGCTGGTGATTTGGGTTATTGCGGAAATTAGATTTCTTTTTCTTCTCTTCTTCATCTGTTCCTTGTAAATGGTATGTTTATCTATAGTTTACTGTTGACGCAATATAAACTAAGACTGGAAATAGATCATATTAAAACATATAGTGGTCTCCTTGTCCAAACCTATTATCTAACATGCAGATGAAAATGGAAAGGGAAAAAATGTCTTCTAAATAAACTGACGTGATCGAACATGAACATGACACTGACTTCAGCTTCCTGGTGCAGGAGGCATTTTTTTCTTATTCTTTCTGTTTTTTTTTATCTCTCTCTCTTTTGAGGGGGATTTTATTTATTATTGATTCCATTCATTGTTTATTCGTTTGTGCACAGCAATGAACAAGTCTTTATGATTATTAATATTGTTACTGCTATTATCAATTTTCTCACTATAAAATCATCATTATCGTTATCAGCTTCATCGCCAATATTGCTAG
>NC_091550.1:37840946-37848446 GCF_042767895.1 Penaeus vannamei | reverse complement strand
CTCTCTCCTCTTCGCCTCCTCTTACCTCACTTCGCCTCGCCTCTCCTCGCCTCGCCTCGCCTCGCCTCTCCTCTCCTCCGCTCCGCCTCGCCTCGCCTCGCCTCGCCTCGCCTCGCCTCTCCTCGCCCCGCTCCGCTCCGCCTCGACCCAAAACTTACCTCCAGCGACGCGTCCTCCGGGGAATATCAGAGCCGCTTAGGATAAACTCTTACCATTTTCAAGGTGTCCTGGAGCCGTCGACGTCTGCAAGGGATGGAGCAGCGGCGCCGAAGGGGGACGAGGCGGGACGGAGACGCGGGGAAGACGCGGGCTGTCACGGGCAACGCGTCTTGAGGGAAGGGCGGGGGAGGGAGGAGGGGGAGTACGAGGAGGGAGGGTGGGGATTGGGTGAGCGTTGCGTGCGGTGGAGGAGGGGGGGGGGAATCGGGTGAGCGTTGCGTGTGGAGGGGGGGGGGGGATCGGGTTGCGTGCGATGGAAGGGGGTGGGATCGGGTTGCGTGCGGTGGAGGGGGAGGGGGGATCGGGTGAGCGTTGCGTGCGGTGGAGGGGGGGAGGGAATTAGGTTAGTGTTGCGTGTGGTGGAGGGGGGGGATTGGGGGATCGAGTTGCGTGTGGTGGAGGGGGGGGGGTCGGGTTGCGTGCCGTGGAGGGGGAGGGGTGGAATCGAGTTGCGTGCGGTGGAGGGGGAGGGGGGGGGATCGAGTTGCGTGCGGTGGAAGGGGGAGGGGGGGGAATTGGGTGAGCGTTGCGTGTGGTGGAGGGGGGGGGGGGAATCGGATTGCGTGCGGTGGAGGGGGGGGAATTGGGGGATCGAGTTGCGTGTGGTGGAGGGGGGGGATTAGGAGAGCGTTGCGTGCGGTGGAGGGGGGGTTGGGAATCGGGTTGCGTGCGGTGGAGGGGGGGGGGTTGGGAATCGGGTTGCGTGCGGTGGAGGGGGAGGGGGGGAATTGGGTGAGCGTTGCGTGTGGAGGGGGGGAGGAATCGTGTTGCGTGCGGTGGAGGGGGAGGGTGGGAATTAGGTGAGCGTTTCGTGGGGTGGAGGGGGGTGGTTGGGAATCGGGTTGCGTGCGGTTAGTAGGGAGTGGCTACAGGGATGGGTTTGGAGGTAGAACGGGGAAAGAGCAGGAGAGAGGGAGACAGAGAGAAGGGGGGGATAGGAGGAAGAGAGACAAGGAAATACTCAGGGGACAGGGAGAGAGTGAAGGGATAGAAGAGAGAGAGAGTGGGGAAGGGATAGAAGAGAGAGAGAGTGGGGAGGGGAAGGGAGAGAGAGAGAGAGACAGAGAGAGACAGAGAGAGAGAGAGAGAGAAAGAGAGAAAGAAAGAAAGACAGAGACAGAAAAAGAGAACTATAGTCGCCATTGACACCCGACCTATTCACCTTTTGCGCATTCTCAGACAGACAGAGACAGAGGTGGAGAGACAAAGGTGAGACGAAAGAAAACGATAGAGAGGAATTGAGGGGACAGAGGGAGAAAGGTTGAGGATAGAGAGATGGGATGAGAAATATGGAATAGATAGACGAGGGAGAGAGAGAGGGGGGGGAGGGAGAGAGAAAAAAAATAGATACACAGATATGCATAGAGAAATATGTATAAAATAGATAGCTAGACAGAGACTGATACTTCAAAAGAGGCAAATAAACAGGCAGGAAAGGGAACGATGAAATGGGTGAAGAAAGAGACGGAAAGAGGGTTGCATGAATTAGTGAAAAGACATGTTGCCGTCAGGGATAGTTGAGGACACATTTGCGTGGGAGGGATAGACAGGGGTAGACAATACAAAATAAAGAGAGAGAGAGAGCGTCTGTATGTATGTGCATATATATATATATATATATATATATATATATATATATATATATATATATATATATATATATATATATATATATACAGACATATACATACATAATTATATATATATATATATATATATATATATATATATATATATATATATATATACATATACATACATAATTATATATATATACATATATATATATATATATATATATATATATATATATATATATATATATGAATAGAAAAACACAATACTGTGTTGATACTATGGTAGAAAAAAACACAATGTACAAACTAGATTTATTGAGGAAAGTGAGACAATTTCGGAATCGTCCTCGATTCCATCTTCGGGTCTGAGGAGGCAAGTTCAGTTCAGTTAGATTTGCGAAGTCATGCTTCGCCCGGGCCTTTTCTCTGGGGTGGCCCGGCCTGTGTTAACTATTTCTAGTTAACTCAAATGTTTTCTTTGAACTGCATGCTTACCGCGGTGGCTGGATTGCAAGCAAGCGATCCAGCTGCCATGGTGAAAGCATGTTGCACACCCTTTTTACCAGCCCGGCGGCTGTGGTGGGTGGTCCCTGTCTCAGAAATTGTGTGTGTACACAATTCTGCAAGTAATGTAACAGGGTGGCGTTAGGCTCGCCGCAGTGTTTACATGACCTCCCAGACTCACTGTCAATAATTTGCCAAGCGCATTGGTAACCTAGTCTTAGTCTGAATAGTATGACTTCGGTACCTCTTTTTGTGTTTGGAGGAAGGGCCAGTGGCTCATAGCCTGAAGCATCTGAGTACCACTTGGCAGCGAGCGATTTTGTGATGTTTTCTCTATGTGCTCCCCGGAGGACCGCACACGCTGCAGCTTTGGTACCTTGGCTCAGTCCCCTTCGGCTGGGTTTAACGATCATGGAGGATGGGGGCATACCCCTGCCCTTTTCGGCTAGTTTATCAGCAAGCTCGTTCCCTTGTATGCCTATGTGGCTTGGGACCCAGTTTATGATGATTCTTCTACCTTGACTAAGGATTCTTTGGGCTATGTATAATACTGTTGTCAAGAGGTAGATGTTATCTGGGGGCATGCTATGCTGTAAACTGTCAATAGTTGCTCTTGAATCTGTGTGAATGACAACGTGTCCTCCCCTCAGGGACGCGTGTGTCAATGCTTCCATGATCGCAACCGTTTCAGCCTGAAGCGTTGAGGCATTGTCAGTGACCCTAATGGATGCTGTGGTATCCTTTGTTGCAAAGCCGGCGCCTGCAGTATGGTTTATTGGATCCACGGATCCGTCCGTGTAGTAAGTTATACTACCCGGCGGAGTTATTTGTTCAATGACCCTTTGTGCTTGTGCCTTTAGGCTAGGCATGGAATATTGATCTTTTCTCATTGTGAGATTTAAAATTGAGAATTCGATCATTTCATTTGCCCACGGCGGGGGTTCTTTGTAGTCAGGGTGGGGGGAGTCCATACCCTTGGCAAGCAATAAATCTTTTAGTTGAAAGCGTATCAAAACTCTGGCTGTATGTGTGAGCCAGGAATTGTCTGCAAACAACTTATAGTCTTGTTGTAGGCGTCTGAGAACTCTTTGTCTTAAATAGGAGTTTGTGGGTGCCTGCAGGACCTTGGAAAGGAACTGTGCTGCCATTAGATCAATTCTAGTGTCCACGGACGGTAAATCAGTTTCCATGAGGAGGTTGATGACCTTTGTCCACTTAGGTGCACCTAGAATGATCCTGGCTGCTTCGTTTTGTATTGTTTCCAGTTTTTCTTTTAATGTTGTGCTGGAAGCAATGAGGGCGACAGATGCATAGTCAATAATAGGACGGACAGCATGTACATAGAATGATCTTAGTACTTTGTGTCCTGCTCCTATGTGTCTCCCTGTCATGACTTTCATGACTGACAGTCTTTCCTTGGTTCTGTCAAGCAGGTATTGGATCTCCTTTTTGAAAGTGAGTGTGTGTCCTATCCATACACCAAGGTATAGATAGTCCTTCACCCATTCCAGATCCATACCCTGTATGGTGAGTTTTTTGTTTCTGACATTGGTTCTCAGTGCCATTGCTTTGGATTTTGCTGCTGATATTTTTAGACCCGTCCTACAACACTCTTCAGACACCAGGTTCAGACAACGCTGAGCCCTAGTTAGGCAGTGGTTGCCAGAGGCTATGATTGCCAAGTCATCTGCATAAGAGATGATCTTGCATCCCTCTGGCAGGTGAATGTCGAGTATGTTGGACATGAGGGTATTAAACAGGGCTGGACTAAGAACCCCTCCCTGAGGAGTTCCATTTTCAAGTGGCATGTGCTGTGAGAGGTGGCCTTGAAATCTGACATTTGCTGATCTATTTTTAAAATAGTCAGCTATCCAGGCCAAGAGTCTGCCTTTGACTCCTTTGTGGATTAGGGTCTCTTGAATGGCAAGGGGACTTGCCAATTCAAAAGCCTTCTCCAGGTCAAGGAAGACAACCACGGCGGGCGAGGTGCAGATTGTGCTTAAGAGTGTGGAAATGCTATGAGCAGTGCTCTTACCCCTTGTGAACCCGTGCAGGTGTTCATGGGGGGGACCCGTTTTCCATCGGAGCCTGTTGAGTACCATCTTCTCAGCTGTTTTGCCCAGGCAGCTGAGAAGAGAGATGGGGCGGTACTTGCCAGGCTCCTTTGGCTTTGGGATGGGAACTATTGTGGCTTGTTTCCAGTTCTGGGGCACTGTGGCTGTTTGCCAGGATTTGTTGATAACCTGCAAGAATGCAAGTTCTCCTGCAAGGCCTAGATGAGAAATGATGGGGTGAGAGATCCCATCAGATCCCGGTGCTGATCCAGAACTGGATTTGTATGATTTTCTTAGTTCCCTAAGAGAGAACAAGGCATCTGCTTCATCAGCTTCGAGTGCCTTGTCTCTTATGAGAGCAAGTCTTTCTGGGTTTAAGTTTTGTTGTTTTTCTCTCATCATTGGAGGCAGATTGTTGGTGCTGGTTCTGGCAGAGAACTCAAGCACCAATCTGTTAGCCTCTGATTGTGGGTCATGATGAGTGCATTTCGGGGCTTGGCGGCTTGTCGCTTGCCTGACCCGTTTCCACAGCTCTGTAAGGCTGGTCTGGTACCCAAAAGACTGGCACCATTCCAGCCATTTTTCCTGCCTTACTCTGTTGGCAGTTTCCTTGGCATCCACAACAGCTTCCCTCAGCAGGGCCAGGTTGTCGGGAGATCTTTGCCGTCGGAAGTTTTTTCTACACATATTAACCCTGTGGTTGACCTCTTTGATCTCGTCATTATAGTACCAGGCGTCTTTGTGAGTTCTGGACCATGGACGAGTTTTGGGAATGGTTTGTGAGGCTGCCTGGTTTATGGCCTGGATTAGCCTTGCCTCTAGCACATCCACATCTTCATTATCGTTATTGGGTACATTGTCTTTCAGACATCGAGCCAAGCCTTCCTGGAAGGCAAACCAGTTGGCCTTGTCAGTTTTCCATTTAGGAATGTGATGTGGTCTTTGGGCTGGACCTGCATCCATTAGTGTGGTGACTATGCCGTAGTGATCACTAGTAACTGTATCATCAACACACCATCGAATTCTCTCCACCATTGTTGCAGTGGCAAAGGTGAGGTCTAGGACCCCTCCCTTCACATGCGTTGGTTCTTTGGTGTTGAGAAGAGCGATCTCAGGGAATGTCTCAAGCACTTCTGCTATGTGAATGCCTGCCGCGTTCGGCCTTTTGCGGGGATTCAGCATGGCCATGTGTGCATTGAAGTCTCCCCCTATGATCACTCGGTCTTGTGCTGCAGTAGCACAGACCTGGTTTAGATCTAAGCTCTCACACAGTGGTTTGCTATAAATATTGTATATTTTTATAGAGCCCCCAGGTAGCTGAATCTCAACAGCAAGAGATTCAACACCATCTCCACAGTGCGGCGGATTGGCTATTAAGGAGCAAGGGATAGTTTCTTTTACCAGGGTCATCAGGCCTCTAGCACCATCCAGGTTTGGAGTGGTGAAGGCATGATATCCTGAGAAGCACACGGATCCCATTGTTAATGTCTCCTGGAGCATGACGACGTCAATGCTCCTTGCTCGCACAATGGACTGGAGAAATGAGTTCTTGCTTTTATAGCTACAGATATTCCACTGCAGTATGCTTAGATTGTGTGCCATGATGGTTACTCAGTGTCACTTGCTTCATCTTCTGATGCCCCAGTGCTGGTGGCATCAGATAAATACAGATCCTCATTGATTGAGGATTGTACAACTTCCTCTAAGTCAGACACTCCGGTTAAGGCCTTACCAGGGGATGTAGGGTCTAGGTTGGAAGTGTCACCTTGGTTCGGAGGACGAGACTTTGGCTGTACAGACTCGGCCTGCTGCACAGTTTCAGTCTGTCCTGACAGACTAGCTGGGGTTTTGTGTGATGTTTCTTTTGAAGCTAGCCTGTCATCCGAGGATTTGGGGAGGGGAGCGCTGCTCGTTATCGGTTTGGAGGCTTCTAGCTTCCTTCCCTTCAGAGCTGCCACAGTTTGGGTCATAGCTGTCATGGCGACCTGCACTGCTTTCTCCGCCTCCTCACTGGTCCTCCCCAAGGCTGTTGCTACTGCAGAAACTACAGCACTCAACAGGAGAGTCATATCTTTCTCGTCAAAGAAAAGATTATCATCTACTGGGGGGACCATTGCTGTGGGCTTTGAACCTTTTTCCCTTTGGTTCTTTTTTGTGGTTTTGCCACTAGCAAGCTCGGGGAATTCCTCTCTGTTAGAGGTATCCAATTTTCTCTGTGTGGGCGACTCCTTCCTCTTAGGAGGTCGGGGAGTCTTCTCCTTTTTATTTTGTTTTTTGTTTTGACCCCAGACGTGGGTACCTGGGGGCGCAGGGACATAGTCGGGACGTTTTTTGGCTAACTCCTGCTTTTTAATCACTGCCTGTTTCCTGACAGAGCAAGCCAGGCTCCAGGCATGATGTTTTTTGGCACAGTTTGGACACTTGGCTGTTGTGTCCTTCTGGCCATCTTTGTGTGCCTTAATACACACTTCCGTTTCATGTGCCTCGCTGCAAACACCACATTTGGCTTTGGCCTTGCAGTTGGCCTGGTGATGCCCGAATTTTTGGCACGTGAAACACCTCAAGGGCTCTGGCACATATGTCCTGAGCTTGTATGAGCCCCAGTTACCCAGATCAAGGGTGGTGATTGGGGCTCCCTTGAGGATAACAAGGACTTGCCTGGTAGGAGACTTCCCTTTGGTCATGCGGGAAGCTTCCACCACTTGTGGTAGAGACGTGATCACCTCCACGTCGAACCCTAGTGGAAAGCCAAGTAGCACCATCTTGGATTTTTTCTCTTGGGAGGTCAGTGGTGAGATACACACCTTCCTCCCATCTTTAAGCACCTTGATTTCCTGCAGGAAGTTCATGGTGGCTTTGTCTTTGGGGGCAATGATCATGCCCTCATCTCTGGAGATTCGGATTGATAATCTCACATTTCTTTCCTTCTCCAATGCCCTTACCAGCTGGTATGCATTGTCGAAGTCTTCAGGTTTTTTTGGTACCTTAAACCGCGTTAGTCGACTTGGGGTGTGTTCTGCCTCTTCATCAGAGTCAGTCTCCACCCTTCGTCGCTTCACGCCTCCCCTTTGCAGGGGTTTAAGGCCTTTGGAAGTGGGGGCAGCTGTTTTGGCTGGTACAGCTGGAGCCCCTTCTTGACTGAGGGA
>NC_091550.1:37828446-37835946 GCF_042767895.1 Penaeus vannamei | reverse complement strand
GTATTTCTGATGTAGAGAATCTGTGCTCAACATATTGGACTCGGGATGGCGCAGGATCAAAAAGGATCTTGGGAAAAATCCGACTCTGATATCTGGTGTTCTCTCTTGTGTGTGTTTGGGTGGGTGGGTAGGTGGGGGATGGTCGGGGAGGGGGGGTGGTTGTGTATTTTTCGTGGGAAGGTATTTTTATATACGTGTGTATACTTCTTGTTGTTATTGTTGTGTGTTTTATTTCTTGTTTGTTTGTTTGTTTGTTGTCGTTGCTGTTGTTGTTGTTGTTGTTGTTGTTGTTGTTGTTGTGTGTGTGTGTGTGTGTGTGTGTGTGTATTATATGTATTCATTAAAGTCTTTGTTTGTGCGTGTTTACGGTGAATGCCTTTCTGTACCAGGGTTTGCTTCTACTCTACCCTGTATGCAGATAAGTCCCTCTGTGTACCTGCACGTCTTTCGTACAGACATACACACCACATATTCCCCGTCCTTGTTGCATACAGATATCCCCCTATACCACTGAGGGCCGGATACCGTGTGTGTGTGTCTGTGTCCCCTTCCACTGGGCTTTACCACACTTGCCTCGAATAGTACAGCTGAAAGTGAAAGCCACAATGTAGTAAACTCCACAGTCACACACACGAGACTTCGGAAACCAGAGTGTCGAGGAAATAAACGTATATAACCGTGCCCTTTAAGCGATAAAGTCTCTCGCTCTTTAATATCTTTCTTTTTTTCTCTCTCTCTCGCTCTCTTTTATTGTGTGTGGAGGATGTATGTGCGTGGGTGTTTGTAGGTATTTGGGAGTAAATGTGTTCTGTTCTTGTGATTGCTTGTTTTTGTGTGTGTTCGTCTATTTCTCTGTTTGTGTGCGTAAACCATATGTATTTCTGTATGTGTGTTTATATGTGACTATGTTTGTGTATAAGTAATTATGTGTCAGCTTTTGTATACGTACATATACTTAGATATTCCTTCTTGTGTGTGTATATTACAAAAGTACGTTTGCCCGTGTCCCATATCTATGCGAGTGTACAATCTTTAGTACACTAAGACAGCAGTGGTAGACCCTTGGCCATTTCATAGACCATCAACTTTTTATTGTCCTCTCCCCCACCTTTTACCCCCAACCCACCCCATCTCCACCCCCACCCCCACCCCATCTCCACCCCCGCCCCCACCCCCAACTCCACCTCATCTCCACCCCCCCATCCCTACCCCCACCTCATCTCCACCCCCACCCCACCCCCCTACCAACCATTGCGACGTTTTGGCCACCCACTTACTCGCACGAATCAGTGGGCCGCGTTTGCATAATTGAAAGCCGCTCCTTCGCTGGCTGTTCCCTGGAAGGTTACCGTGGAGACAGACTGAGTGGTGAGAGAGAGAGAGAGAGAGAGAGAGAGAGAGAGAGAGAGAGAGAGAGAGAGAGAGAGAGAGAGAGAGAGAGACAGAGAGTCAGACAGAGAGAGACAGAGACAGAGCGAGAGAGAGGAAAAGGAGAGAATAAGATAAAAAAAAAAAAATAACACTAGATGAAAAAAAGGAGGAAAAGGAAACGAAAAGAAAAAGATGAATAGTGAAGAGAGAGAGAAAGAAAATGAAAAGAAAGACAAAATGAAAGCAAGGGAAATATAAGAAAAAGAAACGAGGGAGTAGGAAAAAAAAGAAAGAAAATAACACCAAAGACAAGCAAAAAAAAAAAAAGATAACAAAACAAACAAACAAACAAAAAATAGAGTAGACCGAGAGCGAGAGGGGAGCGGGACTCCTGCCTTTTTATTACCAAATAAAGTAATGACACAGCGTAGCACTAATCCTCGCAAGGGCCGAGCGCGGCGGAGGGAGCGCCGTTAGCCTCCGAGAACAAATCATGGCGAGTCTCAGAAGAGATCCACCCTCTTCGCCTCGACGGTTGCCGAGCCTCTCCTCAAAACCCCGAGGAACAACTTGGCCTTTGGAGTCGGCCTGGGAACGGGGGAGCAATAACGGCGAACAGGGCGTGGGATGCCGCTCATAACGGGACGAATAACAGGAGCATTAACAGAGTTGTATTTTGAGTGCGATGGGAATGTGCAAAAGGTGAATAGGTCGCGTGTCGATGGCGACTGTGGCTCTCGTTCTCTGTCTCTGTTTCCGTCTGTTTCTCAGTCTCTCTCTCTCTACATCTTTGTCTGCCTGTCGCCCCTGTCTCTCTCTCGATCTATCTCCCCGCCCCCTCTCTCTCTCTCTCTGTTTCTCTCTATATCTCCCCCCCCCTCTCTCTCCCTTTCTCTGCCTCCCTCTCTCTCTCTCTCTCTCTCTCTCTCTCTCTCTCTTCTCTCTCTCTCTCTCTCTCTCTTCATCCATCTATCTGTATCTATCCATCTATCTATCTGTCTATCTATCTTTCTATCTATCTATCTCTATCTATCCGTCTACCTGTCCATTTGCCTGTTTGTTAGTCTGTCTATCGTTCTATATTTCTCGCTGTCAATTATCTACCCCCCCCCTCTTTCTCTCTTTCTCTCAATCTCCCCATCTCCCCTTCTCCCTACCTCCTCTTCCTTTCTCCTTCCCGCCCTCTTTCTTTCTCCCTCGTTCCCTCTTTTCCTTCCTCCCTCCCTCCCCCTCTTTCTCCTCTCTCCTCTCTCTCTCTCTCCCTCTCTCTCCTCTCTCTCTCTCTCTCTCTCTCTCTCTCTCTCTCTCTCTCTCTCTCTCTCTCTCTCTCTCTCTCTCTCTCTCTCTCTCTCTCTCCTCCCTCTCCTCCCCCCCTCCCTCTCCCTTCTCTCCCCGCCTCCCTCCCTCCATCTCTCTCTCTCTCTCTCTCTCTCTCTCTCCTCTCTCTCTCTCTCCTCTCTCTCTCTCTCTCTCTCTCTCTCTCTCTCTCTCTCTCTCTCCCTCTCTCTCTCTCACTCTCTGTCTCTCCTCTCTCTCTCTCTCTCTGTCTCTCCTCTTTCTCTCTCTTCCTCTCCCCCTCTCTCCCTCTCTCTCTCTCTCTGTCCCACCCTCTCTCCCTCTCCCCTTCCCTCTCTCCGCCTCAATACCTCCCTCCCTCCCTCCCTCCCTCTCTTTCTCTCTCTCTCTCCTGTTGCAGCCCACTACAGGCCGAGTTTGATTACAGGCGAACTGAGCCTTTATGGCCTGCCCTCTACGACTAAAAGCTTCCGCCTTGTTCATTTACGAAGTGAAGTTGATGGCTGAGGAGCAACGGTGTTTTAGACATCGCTGCTTTGCTAGGTTAAGCGAGAAAGAGCTATGTTTGTTCGCTTGGACGTAGCGGTTAATTTGAAATGGCGGGAAAGAGGGTTATGATTGGTTGGGAGAGTTTAGTAGGCCAGAGCGTCCGAGAATGTGATTGGCTCGATGGTCCGGAGAGTTTGATTGTGTGAGAATGGGATTGGCTGGTCGTTTGGGCGGATTTTGTTTGAATTGGTATCTGATTGGTAGAACGACTTAGAGGGTTCTGATTGGTTAAAAAACGTGATAACATTCTGAAAGTCAATTATTCAGACAATAATAACTGAATTGATGAATTTGTTTGCTGCTATACATATACAAAGCAAAAACAAAACAAAAAAGTAAAAAAAAATCATTTCGTGATATGCGATATGCAGTCTTTCGTTTCAAATTTAAACCTGCTAATAAAGACCAGCGAGCTATAACATTTACTATAAGCAGAAATTCCCAAGCTATTCCTCACACAACAGCAGTCGTGATAACTGTTTACTTTAGACAGCGAATTAGCCAACGCTTGTTTAGACGCCGTAACGCCCAATATGGACAAATCGCCATCACAACAAACTGTCTTAATGATCTTAATACAGGGTTGTAGATACAAGAATATTCCCTAATCGACGCCGCCCTAATTCTGGCTCCGGTGATGGGCGGCGATGGGCGTGATTAGGACTGTCGTTGGCAAGGGTCGAGTTAATTGTGTTTGTGGAAGGGCCTGAGGGAAGGAACGAGTGGGGGGGGGGGGTGGAGGGGGCATCGGCGGCGGTCAGGGAGGCCTTTTGGGGATAATTTTAGAGGGGGAGGGGGGTGGGGGAGGAATCTTGGGGTTGGTTTGAAGGGGGAGGGGGAAAGGAGGACTGTTGGGGTTGGTTTGAAGGGGGAGGGGGAGGGGGGAAGGAGGACACTTGGGGTTGGTTTTAAGGGGGAGGAAGGAAGACTGTTGGGTTCGGTTTTAAGGAGGAGGGGGGGGGGGGGTAAGGAGGACTGTTGGGGTTGGTTTGAAGGGGGAGGAGGGATGGGGAAGGGGAAGGGAGGACTCTTGGGGTTGATTTGAAAGGGGAGGGGGGAGGGGGAAGGAGGACTCTTGGGGTTGGTTTGAAGGGGGAGGGGGGATGGCGAAGGGGAGGGGGGAAGGAGGACTCTTGGGGTTGATTTGAAAGGGGAGGGGGGAGGGGGAAGGAGGACTGTTAGGGTTGGTTTGAAGGGGGAGGAGGGATGGGGAAGGGGAGGGGGGAAGGAGGACTCTTGCGGTTGGGTTTAAGGAGGAGGGGGGAGGGGGTAAGGAGTACTCTTGGGGTTGGTTTTAAGGAGGAGGGGGGAAGGAGTACTGTTGGGGTTGGTTTGAAGGAGGAGGGGGGGGGGGGAGGAGGACTGTTGAAGTTGGTTTGAAGGGGGAGGGGAGAGGGGGGAAATGGGGTTGCTCTCAAGGACCATGATTTTGAAGACTGACTGACCTGGAAAATGGGGATTGCAGATTTTTGAAGACTTTGAAGAGGATCACTGAGAGTTTCCGGGGTTTAGGGGCGAGGAAGCCTTTGCTTTGGGATAGCTTCGAGGGTTAGATTGGGATGGAGGGGAGTCAGGAACCCATATCTAGGGGCTCTCGCAAAGGGGGCGACGAGTAAGCTCTGGTTCCTGTTTGGGGAAGGTTTCGACGAGGGATGGAGGTCGGAGGGGGGAGGGGGGAGGGGGAGGGTGACGAGGAACCCACTTGTTTGCGGTCGAGTCTCCATTGTTCGGTTCAGATCGGTTCATAGAAGGATCAGTAGTGAAGGAGAGCTTGGTGTTGGCGGCCGGTGAGTACAGTTGTTGCAATTATGCTAGGTTTACTTATTTGTGTGGGTGAGTGAATGAATGAATGTTTGTGAGAGAGTGAGTGAATATGTATGAGTGAGTGCGTGAATGTGTATGAGTGAGTGTGTGAATGTGTATGAGTGAGTGAGTGAATGTGTATGAGTGAGTGAATGTGTATGAGTGAGTGAATGTGTATGAGTGAGTGAGTGAATGTGTATGAGTGAGTGAGTGAATGTGTATGAGTGAGTGAGTGAATGTGTATGAGTGAGTGAGTGAATGTGTATGAGTGAGTGAGTGAATGTGTATGAGTGAGTGAGTGAATGCGTGTGAGTGAGTGAGCGAATGTATATGAGTGAGTGAGTGAATGTGTATGAGTGAGTGCGTGAATGTGTATTGGTGCGGGAGAGAATGTGTATGAGTGAGTGAGTGAATGTGTATGATTGAGTGAGTGAATGCGTATGACTGAGTGAGTGAATGTATATGAGTGCGTGAGGGAATGTATGTTTGTGTGATTGGATCTGTTATTCCATGCATTATTCTGCTTGTTATGCAAATCAGATCAAATCTACATTTACACTTCCACTGTACCATAAAATAGTCGACGGGTTTTATATCACCTATCAATCCATTCCCCCCTTTCGTTTCATTAAGAATAAGCCAAGAAAGACAATAACAAGAGGAAAGGCAATCGCCGCTTGCGTCATTCTATTCATTCTATCGAAATAAAAGTCTGAGAATAACCTTTCATCGATTCCGAATATCTATGGATACTTTATCACGGAGGCATCGATCCCAGGAGCACGTCAAAGAAATATGGGATAATTTGCCACCGGAATGGGACACTTTAGCCTTCCATTAAACAAGGCACACACACACGGCTGCACGCACACGCTTGCGCACGAATGTATACACACGACATGTACGTATTTATCCACAGAAATGCGTGTAAACATGCATTGGTGCATAGATGCAAACACACATACACAACAAACAAACACACATAGGGGAACAGACACGCCCTCCCTCTCCCTTCGCATGACCCCCCCCCTCGCCTCTCCCCCACCCCCACTCCACGTCCCCTTATACCCTCTCCCTCGTCTCCCCCTTTCGCCTCTCCTCTCTACCTCACCATCCCCATACCATCCTCTCCCTTCCTCCTCTTCGTCTCCCTCTCCTCCTCTCCCTTCCAACCCCCCTTCGTCTCCCTCTACTCATCTCCTTTTCCTCCTCCCCCTTCCTCCCCCTCTTCTTCTCCCTCTACTCATCTCCCTCTCCTCTTCCCCCCTCCTCCACCTCTTCGTCTTCCCTCTCTTCATCTCCCTTTCCTCCTCTCCCTTCCTCCCTCTCCTCATCTCCCTCTCCCTCCTCCTCCTTCCTCCCCCTCTTCATCTCCCTCTCCTCATCTCCCTCTCCTCCTCCCCCTTCCTCCCCCTCTTCGTCTCCCTCTCCTCATCTCCCTCTCTTCCTCCCCCTCTTCGTCTCCCTCTCCTCATCTCCCTCTCCTCCTCCCCCTTCCTCCCCCTCTTCGTCTCCCTCTACTCATTTCCCTCTCCTCCTCTTTCTTCCTTCCCTCTGCTCACCTCTATCTCCTCCTCTCCCTCTCTTCCTCCCCCTTCCCTCCCCCTCTTCGTCTCCCTCTCCTCATCTCCCTCCTCCTCCTCCCCCTTCCTCCCCCTCTTCGTCTCCCTCTACTCATTTCCCTCTCCTCCTCTTTCTTCCTTCCCTCTACTCACCTCTATCTCCTCCTCTCCCTTCCTCCCACTCTTCGTCTCCCTCTCTTTATCTCCCTCTCCACCTCTCCCTTCCTCCCCCACTTCGTCTCCCTCTACTCACCTCTATCCCCCCCTCTCCCTTCTTCCCCTCTTCGTCTCACCCTCTTCGTCTCCCTTCCTCCCCCTCTTCGTCTCCCCTCATCACGTGCGTTTCCCCCCTCCTTCTCCCCTCTTTCAAAGTCTGTTTCTCATCGGAGTTAAGAGGGGTTCGTGCCACTCTCTCTCGGTCTCCCTCTTTCGCGCACTTATCATCCTCTTGTTTTAGTTTGTTTTTTTTTTTTGTCTGTTTTACATCCTTCACCATTCTGATTAGTTTTTTCTTTTATTTCTTTTATTTTATTTTCTTCTTTGCTGTGTGTGTTATTTTGCTATGATTCCTTCGTTTTTTTTTTTTTTTTTTTTTGGGGGGGGGGGGTAGGATGAGAGGTCAATATCATTTTTTATTTCTTTATTTCTTCTCTTATTTCTTTCTCTCTTTCTCTCCCTTATTTTCTACCTCCCTCTCCGCTCTCATTTTTACCTAGGTATCTGTTTTTCTATCTCTCTATCTATCCATCAGTCTATTTTTCTATCGTTCTATTTTCATCTCTTTGTATCCCTTGTGCTCGATTCTACAGCTTTTCCCCCTTCTTTCATATCTCCCCTACCCCCTCTTCTCCCCTCCCCTCCCCCTCTCTTAAATCACCCCCCACCCACCCACCCTCCCCCCTCTCCGCCTTGTACAAAA
>NC_091550.1:37815946-37820946 GCF_042767895.1 Penaeus vannamei | reverse complement strand
TCCCTCCCTCCCTTCCCTTCTCTCTCTTCTTCTTCCTTCCCCCTATCTCCCCTCTCCACCTTCCCTTCTTCCAGCACCCCTCTCCTTTTCTCCCTCCCCTCCTTCTTCCCTATCTCTACGTTTCTCTCTTTCCTTCTCGCACCTCCATCTCTCCCGTTCTTCTTACTGCCCTATCCCCCTTTTTCCCACCTCCTCTCCCTTCCCTTCCCATCCCCTCTTCACATCCTCTTCCCCTCCTCCCTTCCCCTTCCCTTCCCATCCCCTCTTCACATCCCTTTCCCCTCCTCCCTTCCCCTTCCCACCCCCTCTTTCTTTCTTCCCTTCCGCTCTCCTCCGCCCATGCAGGGATCGTGGGCGTAAGGATATAATATCTTCATATCACATCGAAGGACCCGAGACGAACCACCGTGGAAGCTCTTGTCATGTCGAACCTCGCACAACGTTTAATGTTTATGTATCTCTACTTGGTCGTGTACTTCCGTCTTGTCTTGTTGTCTTTTCTTTGTGTTGCTTTGGGAGTGGGGGTTGGTGGGGGTCCAGCTTGTTTTGTTCTATTTGTCTATTATTGTTTTTGATGTGTGAGTGTTTGTTTATGGTGGTTATTTTGTGTTTGGGTTTGTGATGGTGTTTTTTTTCTTTCTTTTTCTTTTTTGATAAGTGATTTTGACTATTTTAGGCCTATTGAAAAAAATAGATGAATAAAAAATACTGTTATTGTTAAATGGAACTTACAGGGCATAAGCAGTTTCTACGTGAAAAATAATACATTTTTGACAGCGTTACAATTTATCTATATGTAAGAATGATTTTGAAAATGCGGCTTGGCAGAGCAAATTGATTTTTGTAACCAGTTCCAGATTGCTCAAAATCAGTTGTCAGATTGAAGTAAAAGAATATTATTACTATTATTCCACTCATTACTACTGTTGCTTTAGCGTTTTGGTGTTCATTGTTACTGGATTTGACTTGAACTCCAATTATCCTATTAACATCATCATGATCATCACTATGTTCACATTTTAATATTCTACAACATAAAATAAACGTGTAATTCCAGATGTCATTCTATCTTTTCATGAAAATTATTTCCAAATCATCATTTTTTTTTCTTTTTTGAGTGTGTTATGTACATGTCAGGAAGCGGAAAAATCCAAAAATATTGACATATTTTACAGCAGACGCATCATTTCACTTGTCATTTGATTTAACTATGAGAAATATTTTCATTCACTTTTTCGGGCGTTAGAGGATTGGAAAGGTGGGGGGGGGGTATATAATGCAAAAGGGGTGATGGGGGGCGGAGTGGGGTGGCAGGGGGGGGGGGTTGCCTTCTCGTGCGCACAATCAAACGTACTGCTCTTCTATTGCAACGCTTTTTTATTGCCTGTACTACCGCCATTAAACTTTTATGAGCCCCAGTGTTAATTGTGCTAATGCCCTTTCATTGAGCGACTTACTAGTTGGCTATTAGTGCCGTAGTCATAATCATTAACTTGAAGTTTTAGTTTTTGTTTCTTTCAGGACAGTTGCTAAGAAAAATTGTGCGATGCATGTTACTATTTAGATGTAAATGTATAAACAACCCATTCAGGAATTAAATATCTGATAAATGATAAATTGGACAGTATTTAATGCAAGCTTTCTATAAATATTTACATTCATATTCAATCAACATCCGTACATACATTGACTGCAACATGAAGCACGTTAATGTTAGAATATGTGTATCCTTGACTGTCTGTTTATATATGAATAATACTTCATTATATATAACTTTTGAGATGAGATATCAAAATGCTCTTAATTCTGTTGCAAAAAGCATTCAAACAAAAATTAAATTTAGATGAATTTCCTTTTCTTCCAGTGAAAGATCTACATTATTCATCCAAGAGATTAGTATAATGTTTTGTTAATCTGAATATATAGTATAGATGTACTTGTTGAAGTTACACAAACAAGACAGAGAGAGAGAGAAGGAGAGAGAGAGAGAGAGAGAGAGAGGGGGGGGGGGGGGGGGGGAGGGAGGGGAGGGAGTGAGAGAGAGAGAGAGAGAAAGAGAGAAAGAGAGAGAGAGAGAGAGAGAGAGAGAGAGAGAGAGAGAGAGAGAGGAAAGAAAGAAAGGAAGAAAGAAAGAAGAAGAAAGAGAGAGAAAAAAAAATAAGCTACAGACAGTTGCAATCCCTTCTATCATCGCTTATCGCCCTGCAACAGAATCCTGCAATAGAGAGAAGTCTTCCCGAAACGCACAAATCTCCTTAAAATCCCCTCACTCCGTTTCTTCGTCGAGCCAAGCCATTTAAATACACCCCCCCCTGCCCCTCCCCCCTGAATATCTATCACGCAGGATGATCCCACAAGCAAGTTATAGCCTCCAAATTGGTGCATTTATCAGTTGGCCATTTATCTCGCAAGCACATCGATGGCTTAGGCTAGGTGAGTGCTCCTCCTTCTCCTTCCTCTTCCCCCTTCCCCTTCCCCCTCCCTCTTCCCTCTCCCCTTCCCCCTCCCTCTTCCCTTCCTCTTCCCCTTCCCCTCTTCCCTTCCTCTTCCCCTTCCCCTCTACCCTCCCCCCGTTCCCTCCCCCCTTTCCCTCTTCCCTCCCTCTTCCCCTTCCTCCTCCCTCTTCCCTTTCCCTTTCCCTCTCCCTCTTCCCTCCCTCTTTTCCTTCCCCCTCCCTCATCCCTCTCCCCTTTCCCTCTTCCCTCACCTTCCCCTTCCTCTTCCCCTCCCACCCTTCCCCTTTCTCTTCCCCTCCCTCTTCATTCTTCCCCTTCCCCCTCCCTCATCCCTCTCCCCTTTCCCTCATTCCTCTCCCCTTTCCCTTTCTCTTTCCCTTCCCCCCTTCCCCCCTTCCCCCTTTCTCCTCCCTTCCTCGCCGTCTTCCGAACGATCGCCGAGGCCGTGACTGCAATTGAGTTCCCGCTTGCTTGCCTGCTTGCAATCCCGTTACTTCCTGCTAAAAAGCTTCGGGCTGTGCGTGCTCTGTCGGGTCGCGGATTTTCGTACTTCAGTGAGATCATTTTTTTTTTCTTCTTCTTCTTCTTCTTCTTCTTCTTTCTTTTTTTTTTTTGAGGGGGGGGCTTTTTTTTTTTTTTTTTTTTGCTTGATTTTTAAAGAGTTTTGTTTGATTTGTTTACATTTTTTTAATTCTCTTTTCTTTAGATATTTTATTGTGATTGTATTTTATTTTATTTCGTTGTGTTATAGGTTATTTATCCTTTTGTGTTCCTTCTCGATATGCGTCATAGAAGCATTGAAGATATTTTTTCACCCAGTTTAAGTGTACAATTAGTTCCATACACTCAGATCTTAGTCCCAGTTAAGATGGATGGTTGGTTATTTAAGGAACACTCCTGTCTTAGGACGAATATTGAATGTAATTCATCTGAAGTCTGAAAATCGCTTAGGAAATTCAAAGATTAGTTAAGCAGCTGCGATTACATTAAGACCATGATTTAAACATGAATGCCAGAGAGACTTAGCAACCGATTTATTTTATTATTTATCATATAATCTAAATCATTTTCTTCTGAGTGTGAAATTATGAAATATTAGTTCCATACACTTAGATCTTAGTCCCAGTTAAGGTGAATGGTTGGTTATTTAAGGTACACTCCTGTCTTAAGACAAATATTAAATGTAATTCATCTCAAGTCGCTTAGTAAATTCAAAGATTAGTTAAGTATTACATTACATTAGAACTTGAATATCATGTCTTTGTATATATAAACCACGATTTAAACATGATTGCCAGAGAGACTTAGCAACCGTTTTCCATTTATTATATTATCTAAATTAATTTTCTTCTGAGTGTGAAATTATGAAATATATGAAGCGTTTACAGATCTTTTTCTCTTCTACATTACTACATATCTTATTCTAAAATCTCTAAATGCAAAGAAAAAGTGAAAATTAAGAAAATTAAAAGATAAATAAAACAGTAAGAAAGTAAAAATGAAAAGATAAGTAAAACGTAAAAAAGAGTAAAAGTAAAAGAAAGAGAGAGAGAAAAGTACACAAAAAGAAAGTAAAATATATGAATAACTGAAAAAAAGAGTGAAAAAGTAAAAACAGAAAAAAAGAAAAGAAAAGAAAAAAATAAAAGCAAAGTAAGAACAAAAAAAAAAAATAAACGAAAAGAAAAAAAGGAAAAAAGGAAAAACAAAAAAAAGAAAATAAAAGAAAGAAAGTTAAAAAAAAAAAAAGGAAAAAACAAAACACAACATAAAAAAACAGTCGGCGAGAGATCTCCCATCACCCCCAGCGCGTCCTTCCGGTGTCGATCTCCGTCTTGGCGGCGAAGCATTTTGAGAAGAGGATGAATGAATCGCAAACTACTACTTGAGGTCGCAAGATTGCTTTGGAATTTATTTTCTTTTTTTTTATTTTACTTTTTATTCTATTATTTTATTATTATTATTATTATTATTATTATTATTATTATTATTATTATTATTATTATTATTATTATTATTATTATTATTATTATTATTATTATTTTACTTTTTCTTTCTCTTCTTTCCTTCATTTATTGTAACTATTACTTGAGGTCGCAAGGTTGCTTTGGAATTTATTTTCTTTTTTTTTTTTTTTACTTTTTTTTTATTATTTTATTATTATTATTATCATTATTATTATTATTATTATTATTATTATTATTATTATTATTATTATTATTATTTTACTTTTTCTTTCTCTTCTTTCCTTCGTTTATTGTAACTATTACTTGAGGTCGCAAGGTTGCTTTAGAATTTATTTTCATTTTTTTTTTTTTACTTTTTATTTTATTATTTTATTATTATTATTATTATTATTATTATTATTATTATTATTATTATTATTATTATTATTTTACTTTTTCTTTCTCTTCTTTCCTTTGTTTATTGTAACTACTACTTGAGGTCACAACGTTGCTTCGGAATTGACTTTTACTTTTTACTTTTTAAATTTTTTGTTTACATTTCCTTTCTTTTCTTTCCTTTGTTTATTGTTGCTGTTGT
>NC_091550.1:37808446-37813446 GCF_042767895.1 Penaeus vannamei | reverse complement strand
ATTATTTTGGAGAAGCCTTGGGAGGAATAAGTCTTGGCCTTCTCGTGGTGGCAGTGCTGTTGTTCCCTCGCTTCCTCGGTCTCTGCTTCTTCTTCTCTTTCCTTTTCAGCTTTTCTGTTTTTCTTTTTTTCTTTTTCATGTCTTTTTCTTTTCTTCTTCCTCTTTTTCTTTTTAATCTTCTTCTTTTTTCATTTTTTTCCTTTATATTCTTCTTTTTCCTCCTTCTTCTTCCTCTTCTTCTTCTTTTTCGTTTTTTCTTCTTTCTATTTTCTTTTTCTTTTCTTTTTCCTTTTCTTCTTCCTCCTCCACCTCCTCCTCCTCCTCCTCCTCCTCCTCCTCCTCTTTCTCCTTCTCCTTCTCTTTGTCTTTCTCCTTGCTCTTCTCCTTCACCTCCTTCTCCTCTTCCTCTTCCTTTTTCTTCTATTTCTTCTTCCCCCTCTTCTTCCTCCTCTTCCTCCTTCTTCTTCCTCTTCTTCTTCTTTTTCGTTTTTTTCTTCTTTCTCTTTTCTTTTTCCTTTTCTTCTTCCTCCTCCACCTCCTCCCCTCTCCTCCTCCTCCTCCTCCTCCTCGTTTTTCCCCTTCTCTTTCTCTCTCTCCTTGCTCTTCTCCTTCCTCTTCTCCTTCACCTCCTCCTCTTCCTCCTCCTCCTTCTTCTCCTGTTTCTTCTTCCTCCTCTTCTTCCTCATCATCATTATCCTTTTCTTCTTCTTCCTTAATATCATGAAGTATTGATTCTTACGGATATTTTTCGCTGTAACTAAAGACCGAGAATCCGCAGGAGTGAAGACCACGGCTGACTGAGATCCCGAAGATGCTTGAATATTTTATTTCTTTTTCTTTTTTTCACTTATTTATCGGTTTACATTTCTCATTTCCATGAACTTAACGATTTTATATGCTTTTTTTTCTCTTTCTTTTTTCACTTATTTTTCGTTTTATATTTCTCATTTCCATGGACGATTTTATATAGATGTTTATATGAATGTGTGTGTGTGTTATACATACATACATACATATAAATATATATATATATATATATATATATATATATATATATATATATATATATATATATATATATATATATATATGTGTGTGTGTGTATGTGTGTGTGTGTGTGTGTGTGTGTGTCTGTGTGTGTGTGTGTGTGTGTGTGTGTATGTATGAATGTATATATATATATATATATATATATATATATATATATATATATATATAAATATGTAAATATGTATATGTATATATATATATATATATATATAAATATATATATATTTATATATATATATATATATACATATATATATATATATATAAATATACATATATATACATGTATATACATATACGTACATATATGTACATATATATACATATATATATATATATATATATATATATATATATATATATATATATATATATATATATGTATGTGTGTGTGTGTGTGTGTGTGTGTGTTGTGGGCGTGCGTGTGTAACTTTGAATAAAAGAAAGCAAAGTTTACGTAATATATTTTCTATCATAATTACGGCACAGAATATCAATGATAAACGATAAGAAATCAAATCACCCACAAAATACACCAACCAATGAACCAGAGCCACGAAGAAGCCACCGACGAGCGAGAAGACACGCCAGGAACACCCCTTCAATACGAACCCAAGGGAAGCCAGCAAACAGCAATGACTCTGGCTCCAGCATGACAAATGGCTCCGCAAGCTACAGTTGTTAAAAGCAGATGTTCCCGGCACACTTCGGAGCTAAGTCGTGTAGAGTGCGTGGAGGGAGTGAAAGGTTAGTTTGTCTCTCTCTCATATTAAGGATTCCAGGGTTGATGTAGAGTGTGTGCGGGTTGTGTTATTAAGTAAAGTATTTGAGGAAGTATTTGAGGAAACTGATACGAAAGTGCTGAGTGTGATTTTTTATCATTTAATTATTTTTACTGTATGATTTGATGGTCTGGATACTATAGATATTTGTACTGACGGGAATGAATGTTATTTTTCAACGTGGATGGTACAACATTACAGCTCTAAGACAGAAATGCATTGTAGACATTTTAAAAAATACTTATGTAGCCCTTACTGTTGTTCAGTATTAAAGATTTTAGAATACAATAATGTTTTTATTTCATGTGGTGTGAATAGTTACATTCACCCTAACGCAGTAAAATTATCGTTATATTGCTTCCTGATAGCGTTGATAATAAACATAATTAAGAAAAGGATTTCTATGATAATAATAATAATAATAATAGAGATGAAAGATAAGTCTTCAAATGATGATACTGATGATGAAGCTAATCATAATGATGGTGATCATAATCATGATCACTATCATCATGATAACAGCAATAATGATAATGATGATAACAATAACAATGATAATAATAATAACTAACAATAATGATAATGATGATGATGATGATGACAGCAATGATAGGTTGCGGGACCCGAAGAAATTCCATGAAACCCCCCAAAAAATTCTTTCACCCTCCTTCTACCGCTTCCCCTCTCCCTTCTCTCCAGCTCTCCCAACCCGTCTTGATCACAAATCTTCCATAAAGACACACCTCCTATCCCACTTTACATCTTCCCATTTACCTCTTCTTCCTTAACCTCCCTCCCCTCCTTCGCTCCCTTACCCCCTTCCCTCCCTCTCCCTTCTCCCTTCCTCTCTGTTTTTCCCTCTATCCATCTTCTTTCCCTCTGTAAGCCCCCTCTCTTTCCCCTTCACCATCTCATTCTTCATCTTAAGCTCCGTTCCCCTCCTTTTCTCCCCCCCCTTCCCTTTTTTCTCCCCTTCTTTTCCCCCTCCCCTCCTATCTTCCTTCTTAACCGACCCCCTCGGATAATCATGTAATTTATAATGTGCATAAACTGACGGTCTAATTACTTCTCTGCAGTGACTTGCCTCTAAGATGACGAATGATGATAATGATAATAAAGATAATGATGATGATATGATAATAATGATAATGGTAATGATAATGATAATGATAATAATAATGATAATAATAATAAGAAGAAGAAGAAGATTTAGAATATGATTTTGGGCATATGCGGAAGGAAGAAATACAAGTTTAATTACAAAATAGATTTTTAAAAAATATATATAGTAATAATAACTTCAAAAATGAAGCTATTAATGACATTTATGATATTAATAATCAAGGTGCTGATAAATAATGATAATAGTAATGATGGTAATGAAAATGATGTAATAAGATCTAATAATAATTACGGAAGCAGTAATGGTAATCATAACACTAATAAAAGGTGTGTGTGTGTGTGTGTGTTTGTGTGTGTGTATGTCTGTGTGTGTGTGTGTGTGTGTGTGTGTGTGTGTCTATATATATATATATATATATATATATATATATATATATATATATATATATATATATATATATATATATATATATATATATAGATATATATATATATATATATATATATATATATATATATATATATATATATATATATATATATATATATATATATATATATATATATATATATATATATATATATATATATATATATATACAACATTTATGCGTGCAGCTGCCCGAGAAGAAACACCCAGATGTGAAAGAATCTTTCAAGAAATTGCGTCTTGGAGGGACATGTGAAGCACCAAACCTCATCTTCTTTGGCGGAATTGCTGCGGAGAAGAAAGCATTCGGAGCTCGAAAGGGACCGGAGGGATATATATATATATATATATATATATATATATATATATATATATATATATATATATATATGTGTGTGTGTGTGTGTGTGTGTGTGTGTGTGTGTGTGTGTGTGTGTGTGTGTGTGTGTGTGTGTGTATCTGTTTGTGTGTGTGTTTGTGTTTGTGTGTGTGTGTGTATGCGTGTGCGTGTGTGTGTGTGTGTCTGTTTGTGTGTGTGTTTGAGTTTGTATGTGTGTGTGTGTGTTTTTGTGTGTGTGTGTGTGTGTGTCTGTTTGTGTGTGTGTTTGTGTGTTTGTGTTTGTATGTGTTTGTGTGTGCGTGTGTTTGTGTGTGCGTGTGTGTATGTGTGTGTGTGTGTGAATGCTATAATTACAACGTAAGGTTGATATTGAGCGAGCTACATGCTATGTCGTGGAGATAAATAAAGTTAGTACTACATATAGTGATAAGAAAATAAAGAAATGGAAAACGAAGAATACAAACCGATAATAAATAAACTATAACATTACTGTCTGACACGTTCGCTCAGTACACATTCATGCCAGGAGACAGTTTACAGTTTAGAGTAACCAGTAATCTTCCTATGGACACTCCCTCCCCATTGATGATACCCCTCCCCCCCCCTTTACAACCTTTCCCTCTTAATATTCACCCTCCTCATACCCCTACCTAATACCTCCCCCACCTCATACTCTCTCCCTCCTCCTATAATCCCGCCACCTCATACCCTCCCCCACCTCATATTCTCTCCCTACTCCTATAATCCCGCCACCTCATACCTTCCCCCTCCTCATGCCCTCCCCCTTCCTCATACCCTTCTCCCACCTCATACCTCCCCCCCCCCTCCTTATACCCCTACCTCATACCCTACCCCCTCTTCTAATACCCCCCCCCACCTTCTTACAACTCCCCCCTCATCCAACTACCGCCCCCCTTCTTACAACCCCCCCCCCTCATCCAACTACCGCCCCCCTTCCTACAACCCCTCCCCCTCCCCCCTCCACTCCCCGAATCTAATCACATTATCAAATATCAAATAAAAAAAATGCCCGCACGCGCTCTCTCCCTTCGAAATGGCAACAAAATAACCCCCTTTTCAGTCTCCAGGGAAAGCCATAGGGGGAGGAATTTCAGGATTATAGAGCTGTTTGGACGAGTGATGGCGTCTTAACAGAGGTTTCCACAATAGAATATGCGAGACGGAATCGTTTCCTGGGCTGGAGGTTATAATTTTCGGGAGGAGGAAAGGGAATCGAGGACCTTTATTTTTACTTTCGTTTTTTTTTTTCTTCTTC
>NC_091550.1:37783446-37785946 GCF_042767895.1 Penaeus vannamei | reverse complement strand
GTTTTAACCGGAAAATTAAGTGCAATGTTTGATGAGTGAATGTATTTAATTGTGATAACTAAGATGGAGTCATTACTTCCTCTCGCACACAGGGAGAAAGTGGTTGGGAAAAATCATGTCAGAACAACACACTATGATTAGAAAGCCAATGGATGTGGATTTTTTTATCATCTATTTATTTCTCTTTATATATATATATATATATATATATATATATATATATATATATATATATATATATATATATATATAGACAGATTGATAGATAGATTTTTTTTTTTTTGGGGGGGGGTGTCGAAGGAGATAATAGCGATTGTGCCGAGGAATAGATTGGAAATTATATATCAAACTAAAGAGTAAAAAAGAAAAATGTTAGAGGTGAAGGAGTTATCAGTTATTCGTCCAGGGTAATAATGGAAAGATACCAGGGGAATATGTGGGGGTGGGGTGTTTCACTCCTGTCTCAATTTTGTTTTCATTATATTTATCTTTATAATTATTACTGGCGTAATTAATAAGCAAAGGGCGGGTGCAAGTTATCCTTAGAATTTGATGAAGTTAATACAAGATAATGTACCTTTTTCTTATGTTTATTGCTTATTAGTTATGGAATGAAGTAAAAAAGAAATTGGAAAAAAACAGTTTCTACGATCGCTGTTCCTTTAACACACACTCAACAGAGGAAGAAATTCAAGCCACCACACGAGCCTTAAGATCATTGTCATGCTATTCATATAAAAATTAGACAAGTCAAAATTGGATCTTAGGGTTTCCTTGAAATCCAAAACCTCGAGTGGTGGGGGTGATTCTAAAGCAATATTATCATTTGTATTAGAGTTGATCTTGACAAGTTGGCAGCAGTAATTTAGGAAGAATATGTTCTTAGGTTGGATATGGGAAGTAGATTTTGGTGTCATCCTTAATAACTCTTACTCTGAGTGTCATTAGTGGGATTTTAATTCTAACATTTGTGGATAAAGCAGTATAATAAATTTTCTAATTCTATGTTGGTTTGCATCATGTAAAATTGTTTTTGTTTCCTGTTAATGTGATAAACGTTAGAGTAATTCTAAATAGTGTCAAAAGGTGCTACCAACACTATTGAGACGACTACAGACATGCAGCACCAAAGGGTACAGAGCAGCACATAGACATGGGCACCAACATGTAACCAGCATGTACCGTTTGATGGACCAACTATATCCTGAACCGGGACAGTGTCCAGGGGATTACCTGAAAAACTAACAATCATGCAGTCATCTGATTGTAGAAAACATCCGTAACTGGCAAGAGAAGTAAAGTGGCTACCTCTCTACATCTCTGCTTGGCCCCAACGGTATCACTAACGGGTGAATGTCCAACGAGACAAAGTGACGAGGATGAAAAGTGATATGGTTAACTTAAGTGGAAAATCTTTTGTTGAAAATGTGATCGCAGTAAATGAAATGGATTATACTGTGATATTGCCACAAGAGTCTCCGAAAGAAAATTGTTTTCTGAAAGTGAATCTCAAGTAGTAAGCTATGTTAGAATTAGTAAATATTTATATATCTTTCTGAAATGAGCCAGTGTCACTTTCATGATTTGTCCATTGCCAGATTATGCTCATGTATATTTGATATTGATTTTGTATGTAGATGATTTTTATTATTGGTGTGTGTCTATCTGTTTCATATGTAAGTTGTTTCTCTTTCAGTCAGGCATGGGGCTTATATAAATGAATAAATATATATATATATATATATATATATATGTGTGTGTGTGTGTGTGTGTGTGTGTGTGTGTGTGTGTGTGTGTGTGTGTGTGTGTGTGTGTGTGTGTGTGTGTGTGTGTGTGTGTGGAAATCGATACTGATTTTACATTTAAAAAATACATTGGTTATACTTGTAAAGCTGTCTGGATCACGTAAATTTGCCAACACCCACCTAAATGTTTATTCATGTATTTTCATTTGAAGATATATCAGTGTAGCAAAATGTAATGTTATAATGTGGAAAGGTATGAATGAGAACGAATATATTCACAATACAGGATAAATTCGTTTTCATTCATACCTTTCCACATTTGAACATGAATACGGTTCGTAATGTTATAACTATTAGAGGAGATTATGATTATCTGTAAATGGATGGTTTCCTTAAATTACCAATTCAATGGGGGAAAGGAATAAGCAGTGTCATCATCACGTCCAACTATGAATATCTATTGATATATTGATATATATATATATATATATATATATATATATATATATATATATATATATATGTGTGTGTGTGTGTGTGTGTGTGTGTGTGTGTGTGTGTGTGTGTGTGTGTGTGTGTGTGTGTGTGTGTTTGTGTGTGTGTGTGCGTGTGTGTGTGTGTGTGTGTGTGTGTGCGTGTGTGTGTGTGTGTGTGTGTGGGCGGGCGAGTGTGTGTGTGTGTGTGTGTGTGTGTGTGTGTGTGTGTGTGTATATGTATGTATATATATATATATATATATATATATATATATATAT
>NC_091550.1:37765946-37773446 GCF_042767895.1 Penaeus vannamei | reverse complement strand
CTCTCTCTCTCTCTCTCTCTCTCTCTCTCTCTCTCTCTCTCTCTCTCTCTCTATCTATCTATCTATCTATCTATTTATCTCTTTCTCTCTCTCATGCATTACTTTATCTTCTATTTCCCTCTCTCGTGCATTAATCTATCTTCATCTCTCTTTCTCTTTCTCCCTCTCCCTCTCTCTCCCTCTTACTCTCTCTCTCTCTCTCTCTCTCTCTCTCTCTCTCTCTCTCTCTCTCTCTCTCTCTGTCTCTGTCTGTCTCTCTCTCTCTCTCTCTCTCTCTCTCTCTCTCTATTTTACACTTTTTCTCTCTCTCTCTCTCTCTCTCTCATGGCTTCCCCATTTTCACGTTATCCAAGTTATTACCTCCCTGTCTTATCCAGTATTTCACCGTGCATTACACAGGCTGCAAGGAAGAGAATTGTGGGGTACATGGTAACCCAGAACGGGAGGGTGAGTGGGGGCTCAGGGGGATAGGAGGAGGATTAGGTGGTGGGGGATGAGGGGATTAGAGGTGAGGGGTGGGGGGATTATATGGGGACAGGGGAGGGGGGTGGTATGGTGGTGTGTGGTTGGGGTAGGGGGTAAGGTATTTGTCTCTGGCAGGTGTAGAGGGGAGGGGTGAGAGAGTAAGACAGAAGGGTGGGAGATGAATAGAGTAGGGAGTAGACAAAAGGGGAGAGAGGGAGTGAAATTGGGGAGGGAGTGTGGAATATACCGAAGAGGGGGAGGTTGACAGGGTTGGGGGGGCTTAAACCACAGGGAAGAGGTGGATGGGGGGATTGAGGTTTGGCATGTACCAAAGGCTAGGAAGGGTGGGTAGGAGCAGGGTGAGGATGGGGTTGGAGGAAGGAGGGGGTAAAAGGATGGACATGTTTTCACACAAATTAGATTGAGACTGGTCAAACTGTTGCATGTCAAGGGGATGGTGTGTGTGTGTGTGTGTGTGTGTGTGTGTGTGTGTGTGTGTGTGTGTGTGTGTGTGTGTGTGTGTGTGTGTGTGTGTGTGTGTGTATGATAGAGAGAAAGAGAGAGTAAGCGTGAAAGAAAGGTTAAAAGGTGAACGATAAACCAAATACAGGAAAAATACGTCCATCAAAATATCAAAATGAATAAATGAAACAATAAAAAAACGCACGAACGAACACACCCATTGCAACACAGATACGGACGCATTGCATATTGCAAATGAAACGTGGAATCCGTCCTAATGATAAAATATTGAAATTGCACAGCAGAACTATGTAAAACCTGCCTCACGCCTGGAGGCTGATGTTACAACATGAATAATGATGGAATATATGCAAGGAAGTGAAAATTACGCGATGATGTTTATGACATTAATACTGGAAAAAAAACAAAGCAAAAATGTCAATACGCCTTTTTCAGGATTATTTTTATATTGGTTTTATTTGCGCTTGGCGAGAGAGAGAGGAAAAAAGTTAGTGAGTGGGTGAGTGAGAACAAAAAGACCAAAATTATTTTATATATATTATTATTAATGGAGTACGAAGACAAAAGACAATATATATATAAATATATATATATATATATATATATATATATATATATATATATATATATATATATATATATATATATATATATATTTATATATATATATATGTACATACAATACACACACACACACACATATATATATATATATATATATATATATATATATATATATATATATATATATATATATATAAACAGAGAGGAGAGAGACAGGAGAGAGAGACATATGTATATATATAGTGAGAGAAAGACAGAGAGAGAAGGGTGAGAGATAAAGATACAGAGTCACACAGTACAATTTTACTAAAAGGGTAAGAAGTCTGTGTAAAGAATTTTCAACCTATTGCTTTTCTATTAAGTTGTGAAAAGGTTTTAGGGGGCGGGGTACCGCGATAACAGCACAAGTATGAAACGCACATATTTCACATCCGTTTTCACTGCTTCCGAGACCATCTGAATTCAGGAGAGAGCATGCTGTTGCTGATCTGCATCCTGTAATAGCCAGAGCTGGTGTGCGGCGCCCGGTCAGTACCTTCGCAATTTCGTCTTGGCCTTCGACATCGACGGAGCTTTCGATCGAGCACGGCAGAAAGCACTGATGTTGAAATTAAAATCTGTAGGCATATATGGAAATGTCCTATCCCTCCCTCAGGATTTTCTCTGCGGAGGATGCTTTGTGTCATGCAGAATGGAAAAGCATCAGTCTCCCCACGGCACTCAAGCGGGAGTTCCGCAGGGGAATGCGTTGGGTCCCTTGCTCTGGAATTGTACAAAGGTCGTTTCGTCTAGTTCCAGATGCCAAAGCTTTCGCAGATGATTTAATCCTTTCTGTATCTTACGCAGTAGACCATTGGTAAAGGCAACAAATACCTTAATGATATAACGAATTGTTGAGTGAAACGGTAAGTTCATTTTGCACAGCACAAAACCTACTTCAGGTAGGCTTCAGTCACACGACTTTCTGAGGTCCGTCTCCAACATTTTGCCCCTTGTACAAAGGGGAGACGGACCTGGAGTCACGTACGGCAGAATGCTCGGCTAAAAGGAGGACATGGACGGGTTAGCAAAGAAGGCATCTGCAAAACTCGTGGATGTTAGACACCCAAGGCCTCGAGACCATGTACAATGCGCAAGGTCGATCCATGATAAAATACTCTCCGCTGACGCTGGCAGAGGCCTCAGCAAAACAGCTTTCCTTGCTGGATCATGTGTAAGATCATATCAAGAAAATTAAAGGTGATACAAGACAGGGCCATTCAACTAACTTGCAGGACCCATAGAATTGTCGGAATGTCGCTGGCCATATTTAAGATAAAACATAAATAATGTCACTATCTAAAGGCGCTGCACTTGTCAAGAAGACGAGTCAGTGTTGCAGACGTCGAACACAAATTTAACTGAACACCTGAGTTATTTTGCAATAATTAAAATGATGTTTTGAAAATACATTGTATCCAACGGATATATTTACATTTCATTTTTTTATTTTATATCATTATTTTCAGTACAACTAAGCTCTGAGGTAGGATGACGATAACAAAAATACCACCTCTAGCTTTTATATTGTGCTAATATGCGTTTTATAAACATATGTATGATTACTGAGTGTGACTTTTAAAGAATGTACGAGAGCGAGACAGAGAGAGAGAGGGGGGAGAGGGAAGGAGAGAGAGAGAGAAGAGAAAGAGAGGGAGAGAGAGAGAGAGATAGAAGAGAGAGAGAGACAGAATAGAAGAAAAGAAAAAGAGATGGAGAGAGAGAGAGAAAGTGGGAGGAGGGCAAGAGACAGAGTGGAACAACGAGAGAAAGAGGGAAGAAAGAAGGAACAAGAGAGAGAGGGGAGGGGAGCAGAGAGAAAACGAACGAGAGAAAGAGAAGAGAATGAGAGGGAGAAGAGAAGAGAAAGAGAGAGAGAGAGAGAGAAGAGAAAGAGAGGGAAAGAGAGAGAGAAAAGAAGAAAAGAAAAAGAGATGGAGAGAGAGAGAGAAAGTAGGGGGGGGCAAGAGAAAGAACGAGAGAGAGAGTGAGAGGATAGGGGAGAGGGAGAGCGAGAGAAAAAGGAGGAAGGAGAAAGAGAAAGACAGAGAGGAACAAAAATGAAAGAGAGAGATAACAAAAATATATCCCTAACGCGAAAATCACGAAAATAAATAATAAATATGCGGTAAATAGTGAAACGAGTGGATTATATTTCATAAAACCACAAATTTCAAACAAATCCCCAAAAGACATTGCTCCCCGTCTTTCATTTCCCAAAATAAAACAGGTAAATAAGTAAAGGCTCCAAAAGTGTATCGGAAACATCGACTTACAAGGTTAAATCTTGTACAAATATAAATATAACAAAATCCTTATGGTTTACTCCGATGATTTTTTTTTTTTTTTTTTTTTTTTTTTTTTTTACTAAAATAGTCTACACAATGTATTGTTTACTACAACTCCTGCTGTTGCTGTAACTAATAATAATGGTAATTAGAAGCACTTAGAGAGCGCATACCTCCGCCAAGGCAATAGTGGCCCTATTGCCTATGATGCAATGAAAATATTAACACTTGAAGAATTACATTAACATCACCTCTTTCTCAAGTACACTGGTGACTGGTGACGTCCGTGTTTCCTGATCTCGCAATGCTAATGAATTCTTAAATAAAAAACATCCTGCATCACCACCAATCTTTAATGGACACTGTTTTAAAGAATCTGTTCATATCTTTTTGAGTTATCCTGCAGACAGACTAACCAACACTACCTAAAGCATAACCTTGGCGGAGGTAATAATGATGATGATGATGATAATGATGATGATGATGATGGTAATGATAATATCAATAGTGATGATAATAATGATGATAATGATGATGATGATGGTAATGATGATGATGATGGTAATGATATAATAATAGTGATGATAATAATGATAATAATGATAATAATGAATCACGTAATTATAACATAATGATGATGGTAAAAGAACAAGAGGTTTACAGATCAGTATGGCGTAAATATCATAAGCACTCTTGTAGAAAAATCCATCAGAACGAATAAGGAACAAGCTGAATACAAAAAAAAAAACAGACGTTTCTTATATATTTATTGATTGTACTCAAGGCGAGGGGAAGACGGAAGGGGGGAAGAGATAAGAAAGAAGAGGATATGGACGAAGGCAACAAGAATGGAGAACAAGAGCATGTGCGGTGAACGAATAATAAAGCAGACAAAAGATTAATAATAACAGCCATCAAATCGGTAGGAGCTTTTGACCACCAGACATTGATCAGCGTCATAAACAAAAAAGGAAGATGACCACTGGAAAAATAACTTAATATCAGTGGAAAGGAATTGAAGCAGGTCAGATTATTTGAATATTTAGAACGCATGCCGTGAGAAAATGTCAGGGATGCAGGAGAGATATGAACTAGAATCGGGACAGCGAGTGAAAGAGGAATGTGAGATGAAAGGAGTTGTTTATCCGCAACTTCAGCCTTGGGTTCAGGAAAAGTTTCGTGTTTTTTCTTCCTTTTTTTTAGAGAGAGAAAGCGTGTGACTAAATAAAGCTGAAACGTGAATCAAAACGAAATAAGACACCGGCTGTTCGAATCATCTGAGATACGCTGTTTAAAGGGTCTCAGGTAGACCAAGAGAGAGAGAGAAAGAGAGAGACAGACAGACAGAGTTGAAGGCGTCTCAGGTAGACCAAGAGAGAGAGAGAAAGACAGACAGAGTTGAAGGCGTCTCAGGTAGACCAAGAGAGAGAGAGAAAGAGAGAGACAGACAGACAGAGTTGAAGGCGTCTCAGGTAGACCAAGAGAGAGAGAGAAAGAGAGAGAGAGGACAGACAGACAGAGTTGAAGGCGTCTCAGGTACCCCAAGAGAGAGAGAGAGAAAGAGAGAGACAGACAGACAGAGTTGAAGGCGTCTCAGGTAGACCAAGAGAGAGAGAGAAAGAGAGAGACAGACAGACAGAGTTGAAGGCGTCTCAGGTAGACCAAGAGAGAGAGAGAAAGAGAGAGACAGACAGACAGAGTTGAAGGCGTCTCAGGTAGCCCAAGAGAGAGAGAGAGAGAGAGAGAGAGTGAGAGAGAGAGAGAGAGAGAGAGAGTGAGAGAGAGAGAGAGAGAGAGAGAGAGAGAGAGAGAGAGAGAGAGAGAGAGAGAGAGAGAGAGAGAGAATTGAAGGCGTCTCAGGTAGACCAACAGAGAGAGAGAGAGAATGGAAGAGTGAGTGAGAGATAGATAGGATGGGAAGACACAAAAAACAGAGCGAGAGAAAGATATGAAACATAGATATACCAACAATATGTAAACCAATAGGGGAATGGGCAGACGCATCCTCAGGCAAGACAGCCTGTTATGAACACTTGAAGGACATTCCCAAGGGAAAAATACAAGGTAAGGATTATAATGAACTATTATTATGAATTTGGTATCATGAATTATCAGTATGAATGGACAAATGACAGAATTAAACGCAATAGCATGCATAAAAGACATGTAATAAGGAGAGACTAACTTAAGACCGTTATTAAAGAAGTATGTGAATGTATATTTGGGGCTGTAATTAAGAAGCGTTCAGTAAAAGGCAAGGAATACAATCAAAGACAGTTGTTTATCAAAAATGTGTTACTAGGAATAGCGAAGATAGCATGGTATACTCTAGCGTTGTCCATGAGGAAGTCCTCAGTGACACCGCGATCTACTAATCAAAATGAGGATGATAGTGATGGTGATGACGATCATCATCATCATCATCAATGGTGATGGTGACGATGATGATAATAATGTTTATGATAATAATAATTATGATGGAAATAAAGTAGTAACAATGACGAGAGTAATGATAATAATAGTAATAATTATGATAATGATAATAGTAATGATAACAATGACAATAATGATAATGATAACAATGACAATAATGATCATAATAAAATCGTAATAGTAACAATTATAAAGATAATGATAACAATAATGATCAAAATGGCGATGATTATGATGATGATGATAATAATAATACCAGTTATAAAAAAGAATAACAGTAATAACAATGATGATGATTATGATTATGAGTACAAATATATTTATAACAATAACGATGAACATAGAACGATAATGCTAACAGCGCTTTACATCATCGTGTCAGTAGAGAGAGAGAGGAAATCTATTTCGAAAAAGACCATAATTATAGCCTAATGGATCCGCTTATATAGAGAGAGTGTAATAAGCCATAGAGAGAGAGACTATTCTTTATGATGAACGAATTTTTCTATACTTGGGGTACTATTGGAAAATAGACGAAGAAGAGACAGGAAAAGACACAAAACAAAGTAAACAGTGAGGTGGGTGGGTGAAGCAGGAAGAAGAATTAGAAGAAGAAGAAGAGAGAGAGAGAGAGAGAGAGACGGGAGGGGGTGAGGGAGAGAGAGAGAGAGAGACGGGGGGGCGTGTTGGGAGAGAGAGAGAGAGAGAGAGAAAGAGAGAAAGAGAGAGAGAGAGAGAGAGAGAGAGAGAGAGAGAGAGAGAGAGAGAGAGAGAGAGAGAGAGAGGATGGCAAAGGGATAGGAAGGCAAAAAGAAAAGACAAAAAAGGATAGAGGGACAGAGAAAGAATCGGAAAGTGAAATTACACACACAAAAAGGTGGTAAGAAAAAAAGATACAGAAAAAGTTAGAAAAAAGGGAGAGAGAGACGCGCAAATAACAGTTAGAAAGAGAAACAAAAAAAGTCGTCTGGATGGTATACTCAGGAATATATTTTTAAAAGTACGAGAACAAAAGAAAGAAAAATAGAAACACAATATAGATGGAGAGAAAGAGATACAAAATAAACTTTATTTAGAAAGAAAACAGAGCAATAAAGAGAGAAAATACAAAGAGAGAACAGGCAGAAAGGAGACACAAAAAATAGACAAAAGAGGACACAACAAACATATACAAAAGAAAGAGGAACGGAGAGACGAATAAAGACACAAGCATAGACAGATAAAAGAG
>NC_091550.1:37740946-37745946 GCF_042767895.1 Penaeus vannamei | reverse complement strand
AGCCATTGATATTCAATATAACAAAACGAGCGATGGGAGGCTCTTCGCCGCCTGCATACTGAGCTGCTCGCCTGTGGGGTGTGGGGGTGGAGGCGTAGGGGGGAGGGGGGGTTGTGGGGGTGTAGGGGTGAGGGTGGTTTGTGGGTTTTTTATGAGCTTTGTGGGTGACTGAAGGTTGTTGAAATGGGGGCTTTTGAGGTAGGGGTACGTGGAATGTGGGGTTGCATAGAGGGGTTGCTAAGGATGGGAATGTGTGGGGTTGATTAGTGAGGTATTGAAGTGTGAGAAGGAGGGAGTGGGTGGGGGTAGGGTTCTTTAGTGGGAGTGTTACGGTGCATGGGGTGTGGGGGAATGGGTGTTCTGGGGGAATGGGGGTGTTGCTGAGTTTGATGGCTGTTAGTGGTTTGAGCGAGGAATATGTACTCGTATTTGCATAGTATAAGGACACGAAGGAGAGTAGGAAAGGGAGAGCTGGGGAAGGAGAGGAGGGGAGGAAGTGTCCCCACGTCGAAGGCGCTGTTTTCATTCTCGGATGTTGAAGTTGTCGCAGATTCTACACTTCATTACTGCGGGAGTTTAGCAGCTGTGTGCAGAGGATAGGCGTGGCAGAGGCACCCAGGGAGGAGAAGGACGTCTTCGGGCATGGCAAGACGCTCTGAAAATTGCTTTCATCACACTTCGATTATAAATATTCCATAATGGAAAATATGAAAGAATGTAAGCGAACACAAGTTTAGATACATATGGTTACATGATGGCATCGTGAAACAAGGGCTACCTTATACTATGGTATATGGGGAGAGAGGTAGGATGTTTACAGACTAAAAAGCTTCGCAATAAGGAGACTGAATTGCAGAGTAATCATGAAGCATAAAGGCATTTGCATATCAATAGTAACAGCGATTACATACATAGTAACTCGGAAGAAACATTTTGCTGAGGAACTTTTTGACTCTAAACAAGACATAATCATACACAAAGACGTCAGAATTACAGCGTGGGAAATGTTTACGAGCAATAAGGGTTGGATTGGCGTGTCCTAAGTTCCCCTCGTCACTGTCACGTGTGTAGACCCTTTGAAGTCGGCGAAGGACATTGGAATTACTGTAAGACTGGAAACAGCTGGCTCTTCCGGGATGCAAGGAGAGAGAAACTACGAGAACAGACCACTATAGAGAGAAAGAGAGAGAGAGAGAAAGAGAGGGGGAGATATAGTGGAAGAGAGGAGAGATTGGAGGGTGGGGGGAAAGGAAGAAAGGGAGCGAGAGTGAGGTGAGAGAGAGAGGGGAGAGAAGGAAAGAGAGAGAGAGGGAGAGGAGAGGAAGAGAGAGATAGGGAGAGATAGTGGGAGAGAGGAGAGATAGGAGGGCGAGGGAGAAGGAAGAAAGGGAGCGAGGGTGAGGTGAGAGAGAGAGGGGAGAAGAGAGAGAAGGGGGGAGAGGAAGAACTAGGGAGAGAAAGAGAGAGAAAACCTGTGCAACTTATATTAAGAAATGATTTCATTACATCCCTCTTTGCTAATCAAGTGTCCTTATTGTGATAAAAAAACTAACACATCAAAATCTACAAGGAGATGATCCCTAATTTTAACAATCTCACGATAAATACTTAAAAAGAAACATTAAAGTCTTGACCTCCATCGAATATCTTTTACTTAGCGTTTTCGGGTATTTAGGGGCACGGCCTTGTGGAAGAGAGGCTTCTGTTTGAAGAGGTAAGAGAGGCTGTGTGTGTGTGTGTGTGTGTGTGTGTGTGTGTGTGTGTGTGTGTGAGTGTGAGTGTGAGTGTGCGTGTGAGTGAGTGAGTGACTGAGTAATATTGGTCAATAGTTATATAAAAAAATGAAAAATAAATAGATAAATAAACATAAAAAAAACATTTCCATCTTTTCAAATCAGGGCTAAAAGTGAGAGTTAAAAACGCTACCTAGAGTAAAAGGTTACAAAACCAAAGCCAATAAACGTTATAATTTTTTTCATACACGCTCTCGAAAAAGCGATCGACGTATTTCCACTTATGCAACAGATACAGACCCTCCATTGCACAGAGCACTGCAGCATCACGAGTAGCAACAGATCTGTAACATGTTAATTGCACAAATCTGTTGCTCTTGTCAGGAAAACACGTAGAGAGCGCCATAGGTATGTAACCAGGTCGCCACGGGGTTTCATTTCCATGTTAAACCCGCTCTCTTGCTCTCTCTCTCTCTCTCTCTCTCTCTCTCTCTCTCTCTCTCTCTCTCTCTCTCTCTCTCTCTCTCTCTCTCTCTCTCTCTCTCTCTCTCTCTCTCTCTCTCTCTCTCTCTCTCTCTCTCCCCCCCCCCCCCCCCGTCTATCTATCTATCTCTTCTTCTTCTTCACCTCGCTCTTTTCTTTCTGTCTGTCTCGATATATATATATCTCCTCTCTCCCTCCCCCCCTCTCTCTCTCTCTCTCTCTCTCTCTCTCTCTCTCTCTCTCTCTCTCTCTCTCTCTCTCTCTCTCTCTCTCTCTCTCTCTCTCTCTCTCTCTCTCTCTCTCTCTCTTCTTCCTTCTCATCTTTTTCTTCTTCCTCCTCCTCCTCCTCCTCCTCCTCTTTTCTTCTTCCTCCTCCCCCTTCTCCTCCTCTTCCTTTTCATCATCAGGAACACAGTAGCCTGAAATTAAAAGTAATACTAGACAGGGACAAAGACATCAGAAAGAAATAGAAGAATAACGAAAAAAGGCCCACAACTGCAACAGTATCAACATTAACAATATCAACGACAGAAACATCAGCAACACTATCAACAACAGCAACATCAGAAACAACAATAACGACATCATCATCTTTAATGAAAATAAACATCAACAACAAAGCATGATGAACAACAACATCAATATCAACAACATCAACAATAGATCATCACCAACATCAACCACAACACCAACTACAACATCACCAACAGCAACACCACCACCAACAACAACAACATTAACAACAACATCAACAACATCACCAACTACAACATCACCAACACCACCACCTACAACAACAACAACATCAACAACAGCAGGCAACATCAACAGCAGATGTCGGAATTCCCAGCGAGGGCCCGAGTGCCTCCGAGTGCCCTGTTAGCATAATGGTTGTACGGGGACGCTGCACAGTACAAGCTTCACCGGTGGCACTTCCTCCCCTCTCCTCTCCCCTTGGCGCCGCCCCCTGCCCTCTCCCATCCCCTTGGCGCCTCCCCTCCCCCTTGGCGCCGCACCTCCCCTCTCCCATTCCCTTGGCTCCGTGCCCTCCCTTCTCCTCTCCCCTGGCGCCGCCCCTCCCCTCTCCCCTCCCCCTTGGCGCAGCACCTTCCATCTCCCCTCCCCTTGGCCTCCCCTCCCCTTGGCGCCTCCCTCCCCTTGGCGCCGCCCCTCCCCTCTCCTCCTTTTGGCGTCGCCCCCTCCTCTCCCCTTCCTTGGCGCCGTCTCCTGCCCTCTCCCCTCTCCTTGGCGCCTCCCTCCCCTTGGCGCCGCCCCTCCCTCTCTCCCTCCCTTTGGCCCGCCCCTCCCTCTCCCTCTCCTTGGCGCCTCCCCTCCCCGGCTCCCGCCCCCTCCCTCTCCCCTCCCTTAGCGCCTCTCCTCCCCTCTCCCCTCCTTTGACGCCGTTCCTCCCTCTCCCTCCCCTTGGCGCTGCCTCCTGCCCTTCCCCTTCCCTCCCCCCATTTTCTCATTCTCCTTGCTACTATTCTTTCCTGCCTTTCTACAGTCCTTATTTCCCTCTTCATCCCCCTCTTAGTATTATGCGCTCTCTTACGATTCTTCCCTCCCTTCTCCCTCCCTCTCCCTGTTTTAACAGCCCTTCCCTCCCCCTGATCCCTCCCCTCTTTCTCTTTCTTTCCTAGCTCTTCCTCTTTTCCCTTCCATATTCCATCTCTTTTTCTCTTTCTTCTTCCTTGTCCTATTTCTTCCCTTTTTCCCTCTCCCTTTACTATATCGTTTCCCGTCCTTTTTACTTTTCTCCTCTTCTCTTTCCCCTCTCCTTTACCTTACCCCCAATCACTTTTACTCTCCTCTCCTCCCCTCCCTCTTCCCCACAGCCCCTTTTGTCTCCCCCTTCTCCGTCCCTTTCACCCCCCTCCCCTCCCCTCCTTCACCATAACCCCCTTTGCCTCCCTCCCTTCCTTTCCTCCTCCCCCACTTCCCCCTCCTCCCCACAACCCCCTTTCTCCCCCTCCCCACTTCCCCTCCATCCCACAGCCTCCTTTGCCCTCCCTCCCCTTCCCTTTCACTCATCCTCCCCACTTCCCCTCCTCCCCACAGCCCCCTTTACTCCCCCCTCCCACTTCCTCTCCATCCCACAGCCTCCTTTGCCCTCCCTCCCCCTTCACTTTCACTCACCCCCTCCCACTTCCCTCCTCCCCCACAACCCCCTTTACTCCCCCTCCCCACTTCCCCTCCATCCCACAGCCTCCTTTGCCCTCCCTCCCCTTCACTTTCACTCACCCCCTCCCACTTCCCCTCCTCCTCCAACCCCCTTTACTCCCCCTCCCCACTTCCCCTCCATCCCAGCCTCCTTGCCTCCCCTCCTTCACTTTTACCTCCCCCTCCCCGCAACATCCTCCCTCCCCTTCCCTTTTACTCTCCCCTCCCCTCCCTCCTCCCCACAACCCCCTCCACCCCTTCCCTTTACTCTCCCGTCCCCCTCCTACCCTCCTCCTCCCCCCTTTACCGCCCACCCCCACCTCCACCCCCTCCAACACCCGTGCAAAAGCTTGGGTTAATGCATTCGCTAGATTGTTCCTGAAGTGTCGAGCTGTGACGGAGCATCGGGCGGCGCCTCTTCGCTCGCTTGCTGCCAGAATTTGAATTGATTTGATTTTGCTTTTTTGCTTCTGGCTCGCGTGTCGTGGCCATCAAAATACATTGTTTTATCTATGACATACATGTGTGCATACATACATTCCTATACACACACACATACACACATTTATATACATACATACATATATATATATATATATATATATATATATATATATATATATA
>NC_091550.1:37733446-37735946 GCF_042767895.1 Penaeus vannamei | reverse complement strand
ATAGAATTATGTTATCATCACTAGTTGTAGCGGTATTAATAATGCGTATGATAATGATAAAAGCAGTAATAGAAGTACTCGGGATGGTAATGGCAATGGTCAAAGTGATGATAATGAGGCGGAGAAGGAAGGCGAATAAATGAATACAGGAGTTAAAAATAGAAAATAGAGAACACACCTCCGCACACACTCTGATTTATAACACATACCGTACGTACAGACATATATACACGTATATATGTATATTTGTGTGTGTGTGTATGTGTGTGTGTGTGTGTGTCTTTGTGTGTAATAAAATGCATGTTTAATGTAAAAATAGATAAACAAAAACCTATAACATACATAAATTTCCCACAATTCTTTTAAAGAAAACCAACATCCTACCGCGTGATGGCTCATAGAAAATGTATCCTCAGATTCATTTTCGATGAGGCTTCGCACTTGTGAAAAGTTCTTGACCTTCATCCCAGATCCATACGTAGCAACCAAATTTTAAAAAATCATTACACTATGTCAATACCATTTTGCCTAACCCTACTGGAAAATATCAAAATTGATTAATATGCTGACAAGAACAAAATATATGAATTGACAGCAATACGACAGAAATAAGGAGTTATAAAATTATGGATTAATAAATCCTCCCCCTCCTTAAAAGGCATATCCTTATCCCTGTAAATATCTAATAAATATAACATACACTTAGTCACAATCACGAACACAGAATTGGAAACGGTATACAAATACGATTTAAGATTATCACGGAGCTAACAGCGCGTGTGTCCTAATATATTCAATTGAAACACAGAAGCTTGCACGAAAACATGCAGGAGGAACTGTTTGCACTGGCAACTGCTATCGAAATTTATCACCCTTTTATTTTCTTCTTTCTTTCTTTCCTTCTTTTTTCTTCTTTACTGTTTTTTTCGTCTTCTTCTTTTTCCTTTATGTTTGCTTCCTAAGGTATGGCGAAGCTGAGATGGTGAATTTAGAAGAACCTTTAGAAAATTTGTATTGTAAGAGGAAAATTGTAAGATTATAACGTGAATATTTCATCTTACCTTATCAACTAGTCATCTCTTCATATAAGCATTTGTAATATCTATTCTCTTTCCTGTCTATTCTTATTAACTCCTTCACTTCCTCAGTAATTCATTCATTCGCTCCCTTGGTAACACTGAATTACTCACTCACTCACTCATTCACTCATTCACTTATCCACTGATCACTCGCTCACCAATTATCTTCCTATCTATCTATCTCCCAATCATTTTTCCTCTACCTTTCCTCCACCTATCAACCTATCTATCCTTTTTATCACTCTATATCTACATAACAACATCCCTTAAAGCATCGTCTAAATAGATCATTTTTTCCAGAAACACAAAAGCAAACAAAACCTCTTATGAACAAAGGAGATAGAGTTCAAAATTCAAGACACTCAGCCAGGATTTGTTTCAAGGTTGGCCTGAATACAAATGCGAAAGTTAAAAGTTATATTGCTTTGTACTAACACCCTTCTTTCAAACTTCTCACTTCTCATATATTTTTATCCTTTACTTTAAGTTCGTAAAGTCAGGCGGAATAATGCACGAGAATGTGGTTTAAATATGTGTATATGTATATGTATATATATATATATATATATATATATATATATATATATATATATATATATATATATATATGTATGTATGTATGTATATATATAGATAGATAGATAGATAGATAGATAGATAGATAGATAGATACATAGATACATAGATAGATACATATATACATATATATACATATATATACATATATATACATATATATACATATATATATATATATACATATATATACATATATATACATATATATACATATATATATATATACACAAAATCAAGTCTTCTAAACTTATGGCAATTTGATATTATATTTAATGAGGGAAACTCGTCTTAAAAAAAGGGTAAAAAAAGAACAGTTAAGTCTCTTAATTCACTTTCCTCGATAAAAAATGAGAGAGAAAGAGAGAGAGCGAGAGAGGGGGGCGAGGGGTAGAGAGAGAGAGAGAGAGAGAGAGAGAATGAGAGAAAGAGAGAGAGAGAGAAGAGAAGAGAGAGGTTATTTGACCTGACTTTAATTGACACACGAAAAAGATTATTTGATCACCCCGATTTCCTAATTAAGAAAGTTGTAATTATTTGTGCTCTGTAATTAGCGTAATTACTAATGGCAGTGGCTTGATAAGTACTAGCATCTTTTGTGCGTTTTAAACTGTGCCATCTTGCAATACGTGTAATATTAATAGTGTCGCCAGAAGAAGTCATAACTAGTGATATTTTTTATTATTATCATTATATTTCAAATTGTTTCGTCCCTATTATGCCTTTTTGCGGGCCTCATTCTAGTAAAAGTGAATCATAATTTTACAGGGTTTTATGTAATGTCTGACCTATTTTTGATAATATTTGAATATTCATGATGATTATGAAGTTTGATTTTCCATGAC
>NC_091550.1:37725946-37728446 GCF_042767895.1 Penaeus vannamei | reverse complement strand
AGAGAGAGAGAGAGAGAGAGAGAGAGAGAGAGAGAGAGAGAGAGAGAGAGGGAGAGAGAGAGAGAGAGAGAGAGGGAGAGAGAGAGAGAGAGAGAGAGAGCGAGAGAGAGGGACGAGAAAGAGAGAGAGAGAGAAATGGAAAGGGAGGGAGGGAGGGAGGGAGAGGAAAGATATATATATATATATAATATATATATATATATATATAGAGAGAGAGAGAGAGAGAGAGAGAGAGAGAGAGAGAGAGAGAGAGAGAGAGAGAGAGAGAGAGAGAGAGAGAGAGAGAGAGAGAGAGAGACAGACAGACAGACAGACAGACAGAGAGACAGAGACAGACAGACAGACAGACAGACAGACAGACAGACAGACAGAGAGAGAGCGAGAGAGAAAGAGAAAGAGAAAGAGAGAGAGAGAGAGAGAGAAAGAGAGGGGAGGGATGGAGGAAGAGAAATATAGATAGATAGAGAGAGAAAGAGAGAGAAGGGAGGAGAATTTGAAAGCAAGAAATCCGCAGAGCAGACGCGTCAGGCACACACCCCTCGGACGGAGCCAAATCAGCTGGGCGTTTTGGCTGCGGAATCTGAATGGCAAGCAGGACCGCCTTGTTTTCTTCCGTCGGGGGGTATGGGGAGGGGGAGGGGGAGTTGGGGTCGGGGGGAGTTGGGTAGGGGGGTAGTTGGGTAGGGGGGGAGTTGGGGAGGGGAGAGGGTTGGGGTCGGGAGTTTGGGGAGTTGGGGAGGGGAGGGGTTGGGGTCGGGAGTTTGGGGAGTTGGGGTGGGGAGGGCGGGGAGGGGAGAGTTGGGGGAGTCTTGGTGTGGGCGGCATCGTTTGTTTTGCGGGGGAGGGGAGAGGGGAACGTGTGGGGTGGGGGGAGGATGTGAGACAGTAATAAGGAAAGAAAAGATGATAACAAGGGGAAGGAAAGAGAGACAATGGAAATTAAACAAAAATTATGATAAGAGTAAGGAAGGAAAGAAAAGGGAAATGGTAAAAGAGGAGAACAAGAAGACTGAAGGAAAGAAAAAGGAATGAAATAAAAAATAATAACAAGAGGAAGGAATGGAAAAAGGAAATATGAAACAGCAGAGGAAGTAAGTAGAAGAAAGAAAAAAAACCAGAAGGGTAGGAATTACAAATAAGGGGAACAGGAGAGAGGGAGGGACGGGAAGGTTGTGGGAGGGGAAGGGGCAAGGACTGTGATGGGAGAGATGTGACAGGAGGAACTTGGGGAGTTACGATAAAAAGGAAGAGACTACAACAGTAGGAAGGGAATAGGAAAGAAGGAAGGGGGGGGCGAGAAGGAGAATGCAAAGAAGGAGGAAGGGATGGAGAAGAGGAGAGAAAGGAAGAAGTAGCAAATAGAAAACAGAAGGACAGAGGAGGTAAGAGAAAGAAAGAGATTAAAGGATAGGGAAGTGAAGAAGATATTAAAAAAAAACAAGAAAAAAAAAGGAAAGAAGGAAGCCAGCAGGTAGAAGAGGAAAAAAGAAGAACAAGGAGGAGGAACCGAAATGAGAGAGTCAAAGAAAGAAGCGACTAGGATAAGGGAACAAGAGAAATTAGAGAAAAGCCAGACAAGGAAGATGTGGAAGGAGAAGAGAGACAGCGAGGGATAGGAGAAGACTGGGCGAGGGGAGAACAGGAGAGGGGAAAAGCGTCTAGGTAAATTATGTAAAACGGAAGGCAGAGGCGGACGGAGGGAAATCATCTGGGGGCCTCCTTCCAATGCCTCCTCCAAAGGATTACTGATTTGTTTTATTCATTCGTAAGGAAGGAAAGGAGGAAGGGTAAGTAGGTGGGAAGGAGGGACGGAGGGGAGGAGAATGTGTGGGAAGCAGGGACGGAGGGGAGGAGGATGGGTGGGAAGGAGGGAGGGAGGAGAGGAGGATGGGTGGGAAGGAGGGAGGGAGGGAAGGAGGTGAAGAGGATGGATGGGAAGGAGGGAGGGAGGGAGGGAGGTGAAGAGGATGGATGGAAAGGAGGGAGGGAGGGAGGGGATGAAGAAGGCAGGGCGGGAAAAAGGATGGGTGAGAAGGAGGGAGGGAGGGAGGGAGGGCAAGAGGATAGGTAGGGAGGATGGGAAGGTGGAAAGGAGGGAATGAGGATGGGCAAGAAGGAGGGAGAGAGAGGTAGGGACAGTGGGTGGATGGGAAAGAGGGATGGAAGGAAAATGGATTATCAGGAAGCAGAGAGGGAGAGAACGAAAGAAATGGTGTGGAAAGAGAAGGAGAGAAGGAAGAAGGAAAAGAGGCAGAGGGGCAGAAAGAAGAAGGTAAAAGGGAGGGAAAGAAGATAGCAAGTAGAGAGAGAGGGAGAGGGGGTGGGAAAGAGAGAAGAAAGGAGGGAGGGAGGGAGGGTCAGAAAGAGAGTAGGAGAGAGGGAGAAAGGGAGAGAGGAAGAGAGAGGAAAGGGTAAGAGGGGGTAAGAGTGACAGTGTAGGAAAGAGGAAGGAAAAGAAGATGGGAAGGAAGGTGGAAGGAAGTGGGAAGGAAAGTAGGAG
>NC_091550.1:37703446-37713446 GCF_042767895.1 Penaeus vannamei | reverse complement strand
TAAAAAGGCTGTAACAAAATTATAGTATCAGAATAGATTTAGGTTTATATACATTCCCATTTACTTTACACAATGTAAATATGCCTATTTAAATATGGTGCTCGAGGAAACCATAAATTACTCACGAGCAGGTGTACCAGTGCTCACACGAGCAAGTGTCAGGGCAAAGTGGGCATACGACCCCCCGCGAAGCTATTACAATTCCATACGAATCATACAAAAATATAAACACAGAACAAAATATATAAAATAATTATCTTTAGAAGATAAATATGTTGTCCATTCTACCGAAATCCTTTACAGTGTTCTATAATCATGTTTATATTTCGAAAGCTGAATTGTGATGTATACAACACTAAGATTATCTAAATTATCGCGAAACCCTTTTCATACGGGAGACAAAGAATAAAACATACATTCATTGTTCACTTCGAAAAAAACAAGCTAGAAAATCTATTAAAAAAAACATACATTTACATTATAACATGCACAACAAAAAACATACAAAAAACAGACTCGGGTACAGGAGTCTGAGCTTCCAAAGTGACTAACCAGAAGCACCCCTTCAGCGTCCCAAGAGGCGGTTGCTACTTAAGATTCATAGTCATCGCCGGGCAATTGGCCATTTAAACGTCCAGGTATTTAGTTAGTGGTGCTATGGACGGTTTCGAACGCCTCCAGGCCTTGTCTTGCGTTTCAATGACCATTCGTGTCGACTGTCTGGGTGGTGTTTACATTATTATTATTGTTATTGTTGTTGCTTTTTTCTTATCATTGCTGTTTACCCATCTTTAATAGCTATTATCATTGTCATTAATATTGCTGTTGTTGTTGTTACATTATTGTTTGATAATGATGACGATTGATATTATTTATTTTATCATTTTTTTATTATTGATTTTGGTCGCATTGGTTAGTTTATGGTTTTGTTTTTTCGTTGCGCAGTGGGATAGCTCAAAGTCATGAATTGATTTTTTTTTTTTTTTTTTTTTTTTAACTAAAGGTGTGTCTTGGCCTAACTTAGATGCCATTACATTTTTGGTCGCGATCCGGTTATCATTTGTTAACTCAAAAATCATGAACAAATTTTAGTGGTGATCCGGATCCATGATTTTTTTTTTTCTAATGAGGACATTACCGATATTGCCTTGCCCCCATCAAGGTAATGTTTACAGACCTCACCTGTGTAATTCAGAAAGGTGATCTGAATGTAATTCCTAAAGTGTAAATATTATCATTGAATCGGTGAACTTATTGCCTTGGCAGAGGTAGGAGCTCCCTGAGTGCTTCTAGTTGTACCTGTGCTGTAAATGCATTGTAATTTCTTTGTCGTAACGCCACACACTGGTTGGAACAATATAATAATTGTTGACGTAGGAGGAAGGGTCATCTGTCTGGTATTTACTTGGTAATCTTGCAACGGGAATGGTTCTGCAGCTGGACTTGTTTTCCAGAACTCACTTGCATTATAGAGAGAGATCTGTTTCAAGCAAGGTCAGAAAACGTCTGTGTGTGCGTGCGTGCGAGTGTGTGTGTGTGTGTGTGAGTGTCTGTATGTGTGTGTAAGTGTAAGTGTGTGTGTGTGTGTGCGTGTGTGTGTGTGTGTGTGTGTGTGAGTGTCTGTATGTGTGTGTAAGTGTAAGTGTGTGTGTGTGTGTGTGTGTGTGTGTGTGTGTGCGTGTTTGTGTGTGTGTGTGTACGTGTCTGTATGCGTGTGTAAGTGTGCGTGTCTGTACGCGAGCACACACACATCGAAAAAAATACCGGAATTCACTCTCCATAAAAGCCGTGCGCATCTAATTCCTCGAGAAGAAAAAGCTCGTAAATGTCAAGAGAGTGCTTGGGAAGTGAGACGCGAATGGCCAATCCGAATCAATACAAGGACCTCTTCCCAAACCAGAGATTTAAAGACAGCTCTTGAATTCGTCATTAGAAGGGCACCACCTGACGCTCCCGCCGCTCCCTGGCGCCGTCGCCCGGCCCGCTGCCTGCTCTCGCTGCTCTCTCTCCTTCTCTTTCGTTCCGCTTTCTTTGTCTGTTTTCTGTTTGTTTGTTTTTTTCTATTCTCTCTTTCTGTATTTGTTTTTTCTTGTTCTTTCTTTTTCTCTCTCTCGTTTCTTTGATTTTGTGTCTCTGTTTCTTTCTTTCGCGTCTATTTTTTTCTGTTTGCCTCCGTTTTTTTTCGAATTTTTTTTCTTTCTGTGTCTGTTCCTTGTTTCTTTTTCTCGCTTCTCTTTTTCTCTGTCCATTCCCTGTTTATTTCTCTTACTCCTCTCGTTTTAATCCGACTCTCTGTTATTATATCATGAGTGTTGTCATTAATGTAAGTATCATTATCATTATTATTATGATTGTGATTAGCGATTAGGATTATTGTTTCTATTCGTACCATTGTTATTATTGTTATCATTTTTATCCTTATTAGTATTATTCTATTATTATCATTCCTGTCAATATCATTATCCTCATCATTATTTTTACTGTTATTCTTATTCTCACCATCATCACTGTCCATATTCCATTATGATATCATTCCTGTTTCTCACGTTGTTATCGCCCTTAACATCATTATATAATACATTCATATCTATCATTTCTCTTGCTTGTCTAATTATTGTTAAAATTGTGATGATCTTTAACACAACCTTCATCATCCTTTCGTTCCTTCCGCGCCCATCTCACCTTCCAACAAAGCTAGCGAAAACCCGCTAGCCACACCTAGCAACAACTCGCTCTCTCTCTCTCTCTCTCGCTCGACGCCATAAATACCACGACTCGAAACGGCAAAAATGTCATCGCTTGAACAAAAGCCAAGGGACTTTATAGACGGCCTTCAGGGCTGGAACAGACCTCGGCGACAGGTGAAATATGGCCCATAAATACCGTAGTACCATTCTCTTCGCCCGGATTTCCAATATTGCCGGTGAAGAGGGCCGGCGGAATGAACTCGGCGCGTACAGGTCGGGCGGGAGGCGTGTTCTATCTTAAGGAAGGGTGTTCCTTTTGTCTCGTTCTCGCTGCTCTCTCGATTCCGGTCTCGTGTTCATTTAGTGTTCAGTCTCGTGTTCACTTAGTGTTCAGTCTCGTGTTCAATTCGTGTTCGTTATCGTGTTCACTTAGTGTTCGTTATCGTGTTCACTTAGCGTTCGTTCTGGTATTCAATTACTGTTCGTTATCGTGTTCAGTTAGTGCTCGTTCTCGTGTTCACTTAGTGTTCGTTCTGGGATTCAATCAGTGTTCGTTATCGTGTTCACTTAGTGCTCGTTCTCGTGTTCACTTAGTGTTCGTTCTCGATTTCACTTAGTGTTCACTTCGTGTTCATTCTCTTGTTCCCGCTCTCATGTTCTCGTGTTCACCTGTTATCCTCGCTCTCGCTTCAGCTATCTCTCGCTGTATATGCTTATGCTGGTTTTCGCTCCAGATTCATCTTTTGCTATCGATCTCTTTCTCTACCTCTTGTTCTCCCTGCCTCTCTCTCTCTCTCTCTCTCTCTCTCTCTCTCTCTCTCTCTCTCTCTCTCTCTCTCTCTCTCTCTCTCTCTCTCTCTCTCTCTCTCTCTCTCTCTCTCTTTCATTCTCTCTCTCGCTCTCTCTCTCTCTCTCTCTCTCTCTCTCTCTCTCTCTCTCTATTTCGCTCTCTCTCTCCCTCTCTCTCTCTCTCTCTCATTCTATTTCGCTCTCTCTCTCTCTCTCTCTCTCTCTCTCTCTCTCTCTCTCTCTCTCTCTCTCTCTCTCTCTCTCTCTCTCTCTCTCTCTCTCTCTCTCTCTCTCTCTCTCTCTCTCTCTCTCTCTCTCTCTCTCTCTCTCTCTCTCTCTCTCTCTCTCTCTCTCTCTCTCTCTCTCTCTCTCTCTCTCTCTCTCTCTCTCTCTCTCTCTCTCTCTCTCTCTCTCTCTCTCTCTCTCTCTCATTCTCTCTCGCTCTCACTCTCTCTTTCTCTCTCTCTCTCTGTCTATCTCTCTCTATCTATCTATCTATCTAACTATATCTCTCCCCCCCTCTCTCTCTCTCTCTATCTATCTATCTATCTATCTATCTATCTATCTATCTATCTATATATCTATCTATTTATCTCTCTCTCTATCTGCCTATCTATCTCCCTTTCTCTCTATCTATATATCTGTCTATCTATCTATCTATCTCTCGCTTTCTTTTCCAATCTATCTTAATCTCTAGCTCCACCACCCTCTCTCTCTCGCTTTATTCATCTTTATGTTCAACTACATTCCTCTCTATTCTCTCTTATCTGTTATCTTTCTGCCATTCATTTTTTTCTTTTTTTATCCTTCTTTCTCTCTTTTTCTAGTTAGCTCCTTTTATTTTGAGATGAAATAAATTCATCTGTTTTGCCATGTTGAATTTTCTTGTGGCCACTGTGTACTTTATGCTTCTCTTCCTCTTTCCTTACTATTATTCTTATTCCTTTATGCCTGTGTCTTTCAGTTTCCTTATTCCTCGTACCCTCGTTTATCCTATTTCTCCTTACTTCTCCTTCTTCATATTTTCTTTCTCCTTATTATCGCCCTTCTATCTTCTTCTTTCTCCCTAACCTTCCATCTTCTTCTCCTACCTCTCCTCCTCCTTCCTCTTGTCTTCTTCTCCTACCTCTATTCCTCCTCCCCTTTGTCTTCTCCCAATTTTTCACCTTCTCTCTCTCTTCCCCCTCCCTTCCACCTTCCTCCTGTCCAGAAGAAAATAGCACCGAAGCGTGGAAAGAAAGAAGCACAAAAAAGGTTAAGACTAATATTTGCCTCTCACTTTATGGCTTTTACCAGAAGCTTCTTTCCTGGAAGTGTTAAGGCGTTGGATCATTATGTATCGAGGTAAAGAGGTTGGGGCTTCTTGGGGGGATGAGGGAGAGGGGGGGGGAGAGGAAGGGAGGATAAGGGCGGAAGGAGAAAGAGAGGGGGAATGGGATAAGAGAAGGTGAGAGGGAGATGGAAGAAATGGAAAGAGAGAGAGAGAGAGGGGGAAGAGAGAGAGAGGGGGGAGAGGGGGGGAAGGAGAGGGAGAGAGAGGAGAGAGAGAGGAAGAGAGAGAGAGAGAGAGAAAGGGAGAGAGAGAGAGAGAGAGAGAGTCAGTGAGTGAGTGAGTGAGTGAGTGAGTGAGAGAGAGGGAGAGAGAGAGACAGAGAGACAGAGTCAGACAGAGACAGAGAGACAGAGACAGAGAGAAAGAGAGAGAAACAGAAAGCGAAAGAGAAAGAGAGAAGTGAGAGATAATTGACGACCAAAGAAGAGGGAGAGAGAGAAATGGGGAAGACGCGAGGGAGAAGAAAGAGACGAGCGAGGCCAAGAAGGGGGTGCGAAGGGACGAAAGACCTGGAAACTCAAATCGCCGCAAACGAGCAGATTTCCTCCTCGCCAAACATCCCCTTATATGTCTACGTGTATATTCAAGACCGGGTAACTAGCAGAGGCACGAGTTTTTTCTCCATAAGGAAAACTGTACCACTTTGCCCCCACTTTGCTCCCCTTTGATGTTACAATCTCGTAAGATTTATTCACTCTGTCACAGAATAAAAAACATTTTATACTTTTGTAATTGACTGTTACTATATAGTTCATTTCATGTTTTGCTGGCTCTCTGATTTAAATTGTTGCAAGAGATGTCAATAATAGTGCAAAGAGTATTCTGAAGTTCATAGAAATCTAAACACGAGTGATAGATATACCGTCTAACAGGTAGAAATATTCAAAATCAAAGTGATTCAAAATTACAACTATTTTCGTAATGTGAAATTGAAAAAGAGGAACTCATTGGGAACGTAATAACACCATATACTTACGTGGCATCTCACAATTCACTTATATAACTGCTTTATTAAATGGACAATGAACAAGTGATTCGACAACACAGGTGACTCAGACATCTAACAAAGAGAGATTGGTTCAAGTCTTGTTAAACTTTGGAATGGCTGGTTAGTAGTAGAAACATATTGCGAAAAAATATATTGATAGACAGATGAATAGTTTTATTGGTTGAATTATTTAGTTATTTGTTAATATATGTACTTCCATTATGTTGTTTAACTGCTCAAATATTTTAGTTTTTTAAGACCTTCAGCTCTTAGCAGGCTAAACCATGCAGAAGCATGCACGCTGCTCATACTTTGTTAACGGATCTCTCTCTCTCTCTCTCTCTCTCTCTCTCTCTCTCTCTCTCTCTCTCTCTCTCTCTCTCTCTCTCTATCTATCTATCTATCTATCTATCTATCTATCTATCTATCTATCTATCTCTATCTCTCTCCTCTCTACTCTCTCTCTCTCTCTCTCTCTCTCTCTCTCTCTCTCTCTCTCTCTCTCTCTCTCTCTCTCTCTCTCTCTCTCTCTCTCTCTCTCTCTCTCTCTCTCTCTCTCTCTCTCTCTCTCTCTCTCTCTCTCTCTCTCTCTCTCTCTCTCTCTCTCTCTCTCTCTCTCTCTCTCTCTCTCTCTCTCTCTCTCTCTCTCTCTCTCTCTCTCTCTCTCTCTCTCTCTCTCTCTCTCTCTCTCTCTCTCTCTCTCTCTCTCTCTCTCTCTCTCTGTCTCTCTCTCTCTCTCTCTCTCTCTCTCTCTCTCTCTCTCTCTCTCTCTCTCTCACTCTCTCTCTCTCTCTCTCTCTCTCTCTCTCTTTCTCTCTCTCTCTCTCTCCCCCTCTCTCTCTCTATCTATCTGTCTATCTCTTTCTCTTTCTCTCTCCCCCTCATCCGCCCCCTCCCTCCCATCCCCTCAGCGTTTCATATAAAGGAATATCTCTGCCTCGCAACGCAACATTTATCAGCGTATCCTCTGCCTGTCTGTTTTACCCCCCCCCCTCCTCCTCTCCCCTTCCTCCACCTCCCTCGTCCTCCCTCTCCCTCCTCTCCCTTTCCCTTCCCTCTTCACCTCCCCTCTTACCCCTCCCCCACCCCCTCCCCTCTTTCCTATCCATATTTTCTCTCTCTCTTGAATCTCCTCCTTCCATAACCTCCCATTGTCTCCTTCCACGTCACCTCCCCTTCCTTACTTATCCCTACCGCTTTTCTCTGTCCTTCCCATCCCCATTTCTCCTTGCCCCTCCCCCTGCCACCTCTTCCTTATCCTCCCCCTCCCTTTCTCCTCCACCATTCTTCTCCTGTCCATCCCACCATCCCCTCCTATACGCTTACTACTCTCTTTCCCTCTATTCTTTAATCTCTCCCTTCACCTCTATTTCATCCTGCTCCTTTCCCTTCATCTCCGGGTTTTCCTGCCCCTCCTTTCCCTCACCCGTTCCCTTCCTCCACCTACCTACCCATCTCCACCTCCACTTCTTCCTCTCACTTACACTTCCACTATTTCCTGTCCCTCCTTCCTCTTCACCTCTTCTCCATCTCACCCTCTTTCTCCTCCATCTTCCAGCTCCTCCCCCATTCCTCACCATTTCCCCCTCCTCCTCTATCCTTCCGGCTCCCCCCACCTCTCCCCCCACCCGTCCCCTGTTCCCCCATCTTTCCCTCACCCGCCCCCGTTCTCCCACCTCTGCCCCCTCTCCTCTATCCCTCCCCGACCCCCACCTCTCCCCTACCCGTCCCCCTTTCCCCCCTCTTCCCCCCACCCACCCCCGTTCGCCCACCTCTCCACCTTTCCCCCATCCTTCGCCGATTCCTCACCCATCCCTCATTCCCCACTTCTCCCCCTCTCCCCATCCTTCCCCGCTCCCCACCTCTCCCCTACCGTCCCCCATTCCCCCACCTCTCCCTCACCCGCCCTGTTCCCCACCTCTACCCCCACCATTCCTCCGCTCCCCCACCTCTCCCCCACCCGCCCCCCGTTCCCCCACCTCTCCCCACCCTTCCCCGCTCCCCCACCTCTCCCCCCGAACCCGCCCCCCGTCCCCCCACCTCTCCCCCCCAACACAGGAGTCATCTGGCTCGGAAGGATAGACTGGCCTCGATCCATCATGGCGGACGAGGAGCGAGTCCCATTGGCTGGCGGCCCGAGGGTTAGGGGAAAAAAGAGACACGCGGGGGGAAAAAAATGGAAAAAAGGAGGCGAGGACAAAAAAGCGGGGGGAAAAGGGGGAAAAGAAGGGGAAAATAGGGGTCCAAAACAGAAAACGGTTACAAAAGGGGAATAAAAAATAATGGGAAACACAAAGGAATCATAAGCCAAAGAGAAATAAAGAATGGATTTTACAAAAAGGAATCAAAGAGAGGAAAAAAAGTAAAAAGAAAGAAATGACAAAAATGGAAATGTCGAAAAAAATTAAAAAGAAAAAAACGAAAGGAAAAGAAAAAAAATGATATGGAAAAATAAAGAAAGGAATGATGTGTGAATCCCTTTGAATATGAGGAAGAAAAGAAAGAAAACAAAGAAGTTAAATGGAGAAATAGAAAGGCAAAAGATAAAAGAGAAGAGGGGAATGGAAGAAAAGAACGAGGAAAGGAGGGAGGGATGAAGAGCCGGATAAACAAACAGACCCAGAGAGACGGATTGACAGACATTATCATAAGGAAACGCAAGGAAGCCAAAGAAAAGAGAAAAGACCAGGCGGAGAGAGTGAGAGAAGAGGAAATGAAAGAGAAGATAACGTAAAACGAAAGATAATCAAATTAAAATGTATGCATGGAAAGAACGGAGCAAATGCCCCCGGGGAGAGAAAGAGAGAGAGAGAAAAAGAAGAAAGAGAGAGAGAGAGAGAGAAGAGAAGAAGAAGAAGAAGAAGAAGAAGAGAGAGAGAGAGAGAGAGAGAGAGAGAGAGAGAGAGAGAGAGAGAGAGAGAGAGAGAGAGAGAGAGAGAGCGAGAGAGAAAGAGAGACAGACAGACAGACGGAGAAAAGGACAGACAGACAGACAGACAGAGAAAAGGACAGACAGACAGGCAGAAAGTCAGACAAACAAACTCACGCAGCCAGACAAAAGCACAGAGAACGAAGGAAAGGAAGAAAAAGGAGAGATAAATAGAGTAGATATGAACGCCCCGGATAACAGTGATCCTCGATTATAGCCCTGTAATGGCCCACTTGCACGCCCTCCGTGGTGTCTCCAACCGAGCCAAAAGCCCCCTCCCTCCCTCCTCGGCCTCCTCCTCTCTTCCACTCACTCCCCCCTTCTCCTGCTCGAACTTTTATCTCTCTTCCTTCTCTTCTTCCTTCTCTTCTTACTTCCTTCTCCTCTCCTCTCCCCTCGTCCCCCTCTTTGGACTCCTCCTTTTCTTCTTCCCCCTCCTCACTCGTTTCTCCTCTTCCTTCTCTTCTTCCTCCTTCTTTTCCTTCTCCTCCTCTTCCTCCTCCTCCTTCCTCACTCGTTTCTCCTCTTCCTTCTCTTCTTCCTTCTCCTTTTCCTTCTCCTCCTCTTCCTCGTCCCCCTCTTTGGACTCCTCCTTTTCTTCTTCCCCCTCCTCACTCGTTTCTCCTCTTCCTTCTCTTCTTCCTGTCCTCCCTATCTCCCCTTCTCCTCCTCTCTCCTCTTCCTCCCTCTCCCTCCTTAGACTCCTCCCTTTTCTTTCCTCCCCCTCTCCTCACTCATTTCTCCTCCTCTCCTTCTCTTTTTTCCTCCTCCCTTTTCCTTCTCCTCCTCTTCCTCCTCTTCCTCTCCTCCCCTTCCTCGGCCTCCTCCTCTTCTTCCTCCCTCTCCTCGGCCTCCTCCTCTTCCTCCTCTTCCTCCTCCCCCTCCTCACTCGTTTCTCCTCTCTTCCCTTCTCCTTCTTACTCCCTCCTTTTCCTTCTCCCTCCTCCTCTCCTCCTCCTCTTCCTCCCTCTCCTCCTCATTGGACTCCTCCCTTTTCTTCCTCCCCCTCCTCACTCCGTTTCTCCCCTTTCCACATCTCTTCCTTCCTCCCTCCTTTTCCTTCTCCTCCCTCTTCCTCCTCCCCCCTCTTCGGCCTCCCCTCCTCTTCCTCCCCCTCTCCTCTAGCTCTCCTCCCTTTTCCTCCCTTTTTCTTCCTCTCCCTCCTCCTCACTCGTTTTTTCCCCTTTTCCTTCTCTTCTTCCTCCCTCCTTTTCCTTCTCCTCCTCTTCCTCCTCTTTCCTCGTCCCCCTCTTTGGACTTCCTCCTTTTCTCCC
>NC_091550.1:37690946-37693446 GCF_042767895.1 Penaeus vannamei | reverse complement strand
CCCTGTCTTTTCCTATTCAACCCCTCTCTCTCCCCCATTTAACCTCCCTACCCCCAACTTCCCCTCTCGCCTTTTCCCATCTAACCCCCTCCCCTCACTTTCAGTCTCCCCATATGCTCCCTCTCTTCCCTCATTTGATCTCTCTCTTCCTCCCCACTTTCTCCTCTTCCATCCCTCCCTTCCCCTCCCTCCTCAATTTTACCTCCCCTTTTACCCCTTTTCCCCGCCTAACCCCTCTCCACTCTTCCCCTTTCCCCTCCCCATATCTTCTCTATCCCACCACACTTTATTCTCTCTCTCTCTCCCTCCCCCACTTTTCCCCTCGTCCTACTTCCCCTCTCTCCCTACTTCCCCCCCATCCCTCCCAATTTCCCCTCGACCCCTCGACCCTTTCCCCTCTTCCTCCCCAGCTAACCCCCACTTCCCCGCCACCTCCTCCCCTCACCGACCTAACCCCTACTCCCCCTCCCTCTCTCCCCTTCGCCCCCCCTCCCCCCCACCCCGATTGGCTGGAGAGTCTGCCCTCGAAAGAAAACGAACGATAATTCAGCACGAGATCCTACCCGAAGGAGGCCAGATCTGAGGGGAATGGATTGCCTTCGCTTTTGAGGGGAAACCGGTCACTTAGGGAGGAGGGAGCGGCTGTTTTTTTTTCTCCCTGTCTTGTCTAGTTGTCTGTTTATGCCTCTCTCTGTCTTTTCTGTCTTGTTTTGGCTTGTTTTGTTTTTGTTTTTATTTTGTTTTTCGCTAAGTTTCTCCTTGCTCTTTGTTTCTCGTTTTCGCTTTTATTTATTTATTTTTATTTTTTTTGCGTTCTCTTGTTTTCTCTTCTTCCTCCCTACTCTTCTCTTCTCTTTTCTTTTCTTTTCTTTTCTTTTCTTTTCTTTTCTTTTCTTTTCTTTTCTTTTCTTTTCTTTTCTTTTCTTTTCTTTTCTTTTCTTTTCTTTTCTTTTCTTTTCTTTTCTTTTCTTCTCTTCTCTTCTCTTCTCTTCTCTTCCCTTCTTTCCTCTTTTCTCTTCTCTTCTCTTCTCTTCTCTTCTTTTCTCTTCTCTTCTCTCTCTCTCTCTCTCTGTCTCTCTCTTTCTCTCTCTCTCTCCCTCTCATTCTCATTATATTTCTCATAATCATTTCCATTAGTCTTCTTATAGTTATCATCACTGTTATTCTCATGGTTATTATAATCAATTTCACGATTATGTAAATGTGATCATCTTTATGTTTTTTATCATGAGCACAATCATTATTTTGTTTGCTATTCCTTCACCATCAGGATCCGTATTTTCGATAACATTATCACAGTTATTTCGGTTATCATATTTATTACTGTTATCATTGTTGTTGATATAAAAAAGAAAGAAAAAAAACATAAGTGGCATCATTGGCATTATCGTTGTCACCGTCAATATCATTCCTTTGTTATTCCTTTTGTTCAACAAGATATAAAAGTAAAAGAATATAAGAATTGAAGTGGACGAAAAAGCCAGGTGATAAAAGAAGAAACAAATTATAGAAAACTAGAATCTAAAAAGTAAGAGAGAAAAGTTTCAAAGGTTAAAGCAAAAATATAATTGGAAAAATGTCAATACCACAACAGTAATAAGAAAGGAAAACAAGATGTTAAAAGTACGATTTTCTTTTCTTTTCTTTTCTTTGACAATATCTTATCTTTGAGAAGATAAACCCTAAAGGGGGGGAAAGAAGACAACGCTTATAATGACAACAGTAAACGAAGAACAGAAACAAAAACACAAACAAGAATTATTTAGATTCAACTATATAAAAGTTTTTTCTCGCGCTAGCCCCGAAGACGAAGCCGAAGCCGCCGCCGTTGACACTCCGTTTGGCATTCAGACGCAATATCTCTATTTCAAATTTCATTTCGGAAAGAGCCAACGTTCGTAAAATGGAGGCTCCGCTTTTCCCCAAAGTGAATAACCTGTAAGCTCTAGATTGACTTGGCTTTGAGGCATTCGGCATACGAAACTGCGGGCGCGAACGAGCCGGGACGGGCGTGCGTGCGTGATGTATGTGTGTGTGTGTGTGCGTGTGTGTGTGTGCGTGTCTGTGCGTGTGTGAGTGCGTGTGTCTGTGCGTGTGTTTGTGGGGGGGGGGGTGCGTGTGGGTGTGTGGGTGTGTGTCCGCGTGTGTGTGTGTGTGTGTTTGAGTATGTGTGTGTGTTTGTGTGTGTGTGTGTGTAAGTATGTATGCGTGTGTGTGTGTGTGTGTGTGTGTGAGTATGTATGTGTGTGTGTGTGTGTGTGACAGTCAATGTGTTCTGTATGTGAGAGAGAGAGAGAAGGGGGAGAGGCTTGTAGTTTGGAAAGAAGGAGACTCTTGGGAGAACGAGGAGGAGAGGAAGGAGTTAGTGGAGGAGGGAAAAACAGATAAAGGCAATGGGCAAGGGAGAGGGAATTAGAAGGGAAATAGGAAGAGAGGAGAGTGAGAGAGGGGAGTATTTCCCCTTATTTCTCTTTCTCGCTCTCTCTCTCCCTCCCTCCCT
>NC_091550.1:37678446-37680946 GCF_042767895.1 Penaeus vannamei | reverse complement strand
TAGACCACCAAGCTGTCCTGATACCTTCATTAAAAGAGTAATGCTATTAGTGTTGCTGCTCTTCTAAGGGGCGGGATGCTGCCCCTTGGTTCGTCGCAGGGAATCTGTCAATAATAGTATATGAGTAGTATAAGGATGGCAATACAATCACGTATTTAGCATTGGGCAATCAAGTGATAAAGGAGAGAGTGTTCTAGCAATACAAAGCTCTTCCAATGGGAAAAGTGTACACAACTCTGGCATGTCTAGTGTGTGGGAAGAGATGAATAAACAGGTACAGCTGTAAACATGTGTATTTGTATGTATCTATATGTGTGTGAGAAGAAATGTGTGTGAAATTATAAAAATCATACGAATTAGTGTATTATACAGATTAACAATAGACACAAAGAATAACGTTGGCATACTTCTTTTAGTAATGTAATATAGCTATAGCGAGAGTGGGACACACATAGTATGAGAATCACACAGATAGACAGACAGAGACACAGATAGAAAGGGGGGTGCGAGAGATAGAGAAGGAAGGAGAGAGAGCAGGTGATAAATAACGAAATATAACGAACTTACACTACACTGTGTTTGCCCTCTCGTGAAATGAGGAACGCGGATACGTACACATGCATGCTCCCATACGCACATATATACGTACACACGATCATGGTAATACCTGTAAGTAAACAGATATACGGGTAGAATTTTTTTGTACTTTTGGTGCGCATGTGTATTAGTGCTTTTATTTTTGTTGTTGCTTGCTGGTTCCAGTTTATGTGGAAATAAAACAAAGTCTATTTCATTACAACAGTAGCCATCCTCTTTCGTACGGCTTCCTTTTCTCCTGTACTGCGTCTATCCATCTGCCCTTTAAACTCCGTCCCCAGGCTCTGTGCAGTCAGTAGTCATCAGTAAAATCTACGTATATTCAGATGCACACACACACACATACACACATGTATGTATGAAAGATGGAATAATACACTGGCCGCATTGATATGATGAACATATAACCTCTCCGATCGGGATTCGGGATTGCAAGACGGTTACTTGTTAGAGTGACCGTTTTGCAATTACTTGCAACGGCGGCGAGGGATCGAATCCCGATCGGAGAGGTTATATATTCACATGTATGTATGTATGCATGTATATATGTATATGTATATATATATATATAAATATATATATATATATATATATATATGTATATATATATATATATATATATATATATATATATGTAGATATATATATACATATATAAGTATATGTATATATATATATATATATATATACATATATTCATATATATATATATATATATATATATATATATATATATATATATACATATATTCATATATATATATATATATATATACATATATATATATACATATATATAAATAAATACATACATATAAATATATATACATATATTCATATATATATTTATTTATATATATGTATATATATATATGTATATATATATATATATATATATATTCACATATATATATATATATATATATATATATATATATATATATATATATATATGCATATAAATCTATATATATATATATATATATATATATATATATATATATTATATATATATATTCATATATATATATATATATATATGTATATATATCTTCATATATATATATATATATATATATATATATATATATATATATATATATATATATATATATATATATATGAATAAATAAATATATATATATATATATATATATATATATATATATATATATATATATATATGAATATATATATATATATATGAATATATATATATATATATATATATATATATATATATATATGTATATATGAATATATATATATATATATATATATATATATGAATATATATATATATATATACATATATATATACATATATATATATATGTATATATATATATGTATGTATTTATGTATGTATTATGTATGTATGTGCTGTTCCTCAGAGAGATCGATTTCCTACGTCCTTCGTTTTCCAAACTGGGCCGCCCTTGCCAAGTTCTCGACGTTGCGTTATCCAGGCGCGGCGTTCCTTCCACAAAGACTCCTTGCCTAAAGAGACCCCTCACCTGCCCGTCCTCAGCCTGCCCTGCACAGGATACCTACTCTCTCCGTCGCCCTCTGCAGCCTCTCAACCGCAGACTCACCTTTCGCCAGGTGAACACTCTCCGTTGCAACCTGGTTCACACCTACCCTCCACTACCTCGAGGTTTCGTGTGCTTCCTGTGACAAGCAGTATTTTGGTCAGACAGGCGCCAGTCTCACTAAATGTCTGTCTCAACATGAATATGCTGTATCCAGGGAATACGGCAGCAACGCCATCTTCTGCCATCAGTGGGACACAGGCCATCAGATGGATGGGAAAGCAGCGCGCATTGTTTTCCCTTCCGCTGATGTCCATGATGTTCTTGTTCTCACCTGCCCTGTGTGTCCCGTGTTGCCTCTCCTTTCTCTC
>NC_091550.1:37658446-37660946 GCF_042767895.1 Penaeus vannamei | reverse complement strand
TCTCTCTCTCTCTCTCTCTCTCTCTCTCTCTCTCTCTCTCTCTCTCTCTCTCTCTCTGAAAATACGAACAGTCACCTCGTAACGAGCGCACGATAAAATTCCGAATATCGACGAGAGAAATTAGAAATTCGATCATAAATTACGGAGCGAGGCCAATTGACAGCGCGGAATCACTTTTTATGAGCCAGATCACCTGCGCGCACCTGTGGCCGGGGGTGGGGGGACGGGAGGGTCAGGGGGAGAAGGGGTTAAAGGGGAGGGAAGGGGGCTATGTTAAGGTAAGAGGGAGGAAGGGAAGGGGGCAATGTTAAGGTAAGAGGGAGGGGGGAGGGAAGGGGGCAATGTAAAGGTAAGAGGGGGAAGAGAGGTAGGGGTGGTATTATGATAAGGTAACTTGAGGGAGAAGGGAGGGCGGTAATGGGTAAGAGGGAGGAGGGGAGGGTAAGAGAGACGGGTAGTAGGGTTAAGGCAAGAGGGGGGAGGAGGGAGGAAGGTTTGTAACAATATTGCGAAAGGGGGAGGGGGAGGCGGAAGGATGGTTGATAAAGGTAAGGCAAAAAGGAGGTGGACAGTGTTAGGGGAAGAGGAAGGGATGGGGAGGGGTAGGATTGGTATGGGTAACAGTAAGGAAGGGAGAGGGAAGGACAGGAAGGTATGGGTAATAGTAAGGCAGAAAGAGGGAGGAGCAGGGAGGTATGGGTAACAGTAAGGCAGGGAGAGGGAGGGGCAGGAAGGTATGGGTAACAGTAAGGCAGGGAAAGGGAGGGGCAGGAAGGTATGGGTAACAGTAAGGGAGGGAGAGGGAAGGACAGGAAGGTATGGGTAATAGTAAGGCAGAAAGAGGGAGGAGCAGGGAGGTATGGGTAACAGTAAGGCAGGGAGAGGGAGGGGCAGGAAGGTATGGGTAACATTAAGGCAGGGAGAGGGAGGGGCAGGGAGGTATGGGTAACAGTAAGGGAGGGAGAGGGAAGGACAGGAAGGTATGGGTAATAGTAAGGAAGAAAGAGGGAGGGGCAGGGAGGTATGGGTAACAGTAAGGCAGGGAGAGGGAAGGACAGGAAGGTATGGGTAACAGTGAGGCAGGGGGAGAGAGGGCCAGGAAGGTATGGGTAACAGTAAGGCAGGGAGAGGGAGGGACAGGAAGGTATGGGTAACAGTAAGGCAGGGAGAGGGAGGAGCAGGAAGGTATGGGTAACAGTAGGGCAGGGAGAGGGAGTCGCAGGAAGGTATGGGTAACAGTAAGGGAGGGAGAGGGAAGGACAGGAAGGTATGGGTAACAGTAAGGCAGGGAGAGGGAGGGGCAGGGAGGTATGGGTAACAGTAAGACAGGGGGAGGGAGGGACAGGAAGGTATGGGTAACAGTGAGGGAGGGAGAGGGAGGGCCAGGAAGGTATGGGTAACAGTAAGGCATGGAGGGGAAGGACAGGAAGGTATGGGTAACAGTAAGGGAGGGAGGGGAAGGACAGGAAGGTATGGGTAACAGTAAGGCAGGGAGAGGGAGGGCCAGGAAGGTATGGGTAACAGTAAGGCAGGGAGAGGGAGGGCCAGGAAGGTATGGGTAACAGTGAGGGAGGGAGAGGGAGGGCCAGGAAGGTATGGGTAACAGTAAGGCAGGGAGAGGGAGTCGCAGGAAGTTATGGGTAACAGTAAGGGAAGGAGAGGGAGAGGCAGGAAGGTATGGGTAACAGTATGGCAGACAACGGGAGGAGCAGGAAGCTATGTGTAACAGTAAGGGAGGGAGAGGGAGTCGCAGGAAGGTATGTGTAACAGTAAGGGAGGGAGAGGGAGTCGCAGGAAGTTATGGGTAACAGTAAGGGAAGGAGAGGGAGGGGCAGGAAGGTATGGGTAACAGTAAGGGAGGGAGAGGGAGTCGCAGGAAGGTATGGGTAACAGTAAGGCAGGGAGAGGAAGTTGCAGGAAGGTATGGGTAACAGTGAGGCAGGGGGAGGGAGTCGCAGGAAGGTATGGGTAACAGTAAGGGAAGGAGAGGGAGGGGCAGGAAGGTATGGGTAACAGTAAGGGAAGGAGAGGGAGGGGCAGGAAGGTATGGGTAACAGTAAGGCAGGGAGAGGGAGTCGCAGGAAGGTATGGGTAACAGTATGGGAAGGAGAGGGAGAGGCAGGAAGGTATGGGTAACAGTAAGGGAAGGAGAGGGAGGGGCAGGAAGGTATGGGTAACAGTAAGGCAGGGAGAGGGAGGGGCAGGAAGGTATGGGTAACAGTAAGGGAAGGAGAGGGAGGGGCAGGAAGGTATGGGTAACAGTAAGGCAGGGAGAGGGAGTCGCAGGAAGGTATGGGTAACACTAAGGGAAGGAGAGGGAGGGGCAGGAAGGTATGGGTAACAGTAAGGCAAGGAGAGGGAGGGGCAGGAAGGTATGGGTAACAGTAAGGCAGGGAGAGGGAGGGGCAGGAAGGTATGGGTAACAGTAAGGGAGGGAGAGGGAGTCGCAGGAAGGTATGGGTAACAGTAAGGGAAGGAGAGGGAGGGGCAGGAAGGTATG
>NC_091550.1:37635946-37645946 GCF_042767895.1 Penaeus vannamei | reverse complement strand
TTGTCTGATTGACTAATTCCTCAATCAGTGTTTGCTTGTTTCATTGCTTGGCTTGTTTGGTTTGATCAATTTGTTGTTTATATTACTTGATTCATTGCTTTTTTTTTTTTTTTTTTTTTTGATTGCTTGATTGGTTAGCTGGTTGTCCCCTCTCTCTCCTCCTCTCCCTTCTCTTCCTCCTCCTTTCCGTTTTCACCCATCCTTTCTCCCTTACCTTCGCTCCCTTTCCCTTTTTCTTTTCATAGCCCCTTTTACTCATCATCATTCTCCCTTTCCTTTCCTTTCCTTCCCTTCCCCTTTCCCATGTCTCTTTCTTCTTCTTATATCTTTCCCCGTTCTCTTCCCTTCCCTTTTCCTTTCCGTCTTCCTTTCCCCTCTTTCTCCCTTTCCCAAAGTCAGTTTCCTCTCCTTCTCCCTTTCCTCCTTCCTTTCCCTTCCCTTTTCCTATTTCAGTTTTATTTCACATATTCCTTTCCCTGTTCTCTCCCTCTCCCTCTCCCTTTCCGTCTTCCCTTATTCTCCCTTTCCTTCTTTCTTCTCCCTCTCCATATCTCAGTTTCATCTCCTTATTCCTTCCCCATTTTCTTTTTCGTCTCCCCCTTCCCTTCTCTTTCCTTCCCTCCTCTCCCTTTCCCCTCTCTTTCCTTCCCTCCTCTCCCTTTCCATACCTCAGTTTCATCTCCTTATTCCTTTCCCATTTCCCTCCCTCCTTCTGCCTTTACTTCTCCGTCCTCCCTTCCATCTCTCTTTCCTTCTCTCCTCTTCCCCAGTTCATTTGATGGCTTATCAATATTTCTCTCTGTCTGGCTCTTTGAACACCAAAGCAACTTTTGTCTCGAGTTGGATGAACAAAGGGGAAATGTATGTGGTGGAGGGAAGGGGGGTTGATAGGAGGGGAGGGGGAGGTGAGGGAGGGAGGAGGGGGTATGGGGAGGAGGTGAGGGAGGGAGGAGGGGGATGGGGAGGAGGTGAAGGAGGTGAGGGAGGGAGGAGGTGGGAAGATTGGGAGAAGGGTGGGTGGGGAGTGGGTGAGGGAGGGAGGGGGGAGATGGGGAGAAGGGGAAGTGAGGGAGGGAGCAGGGGGGAGATTATTAGGAGGTGAAGGAGGGAGCAAGGGGGTGGGGAGGAGGGGGGGAAGGGAAGGTGAAGGAGGGGGGAGATGATTTGGAGGTGAGGGGAAGGGGAGGAGTTGAGGGAGGGAGAAGGGGGGAGATGGAATAGGAGTGAGGGAGTAATGGGGAGGTGGTCTGAGGGCTGATAGGACTAAGGGTAGTGATAGGCGAGGGGTAGGTACAGATAGGAGCAAGCGGGTGGGGGAGAGGAGGGGGTAGGAGATAAATAGAGAGGGGAGGGTTGGCATTAACTCTTTTCTTCACTTCCTCAAAAACGGACCCACTACCCACTCTCTCCCCCCACCCCTTCCTCCCCAACCTAACCCCCCAACCCTACCCCCACACCCCTCCACCCACCCTCACCTCCCCGCCCTTCATTTCAAATTCCGGACGAGTATACTTCTCCCAGAGGGCGCTGCAAATGAAAAAAAAAATAAAAAGATAAAGAAATGAAAAATCTAAAAAAAAATATACTAGTTGGGGGAAAAAATATCATAATGATAGCCCATAGCGAGTGAGATTCTCTGTTGCTTTACGAAAACATAGAGCGAAGTTCGTAGTCCTTTGTTATCGTTGTAATTTCTGTAGTATATCTATTCCTCTCAAACATCTCAGTCGAAAGGAATAGGAAAATCGAGAATAAACACAATGTTGTTAATTTAGAGTAAACAGATTTATAAATTTGGATAATAGAACAAAAACAAAAGTAGGATAAACTTGATAACTCTTCTCTTTTATTAATGATAGAATACTTAATAAAAGAGAAGTGATTTACGAATCTCCTCGTTTACAATACGACCTCTTATTTTTCGCTCTCAATTACCTCTCCCTCGCTCTCTGTTCCTCACACCCCCCCCTTCTGCCCATCTTCCCCGCTTCCCCTTGCCCTTCCCTTCCCCCACTTGCTCTTATACTATTACTGTCTCTACCATCTCCCCCCTCTTTCTCCTTCCTTTTGCCTCTCTTTCCATCTTCCTTCTTTCTCTCTTCTTTGCTCCATATCCTTCCTTGATGCCTTCCTTCTACCCTTCCCACTCTTTCTTCTCTCATCCCTCCTTTCCTCTCCTTCCTCTCCCCTAACCCTTTCTCTCCCCTAACCCTTCCTTCTTCCCTCTCTTTTTCCCTCACTCCCTTCTCTCCCCGCTCCCTTCCATCTCCTTCCCCCTCCCCTTCACTCCTCCCTCTTTTTCTTCCCTTCTCCCTCCCCCCCTCCTTCCCTCCTTCCCCTCCATCTCTCCCACTCCTCCCTCTTTCTTTTCCTCTTTCCCTCTCCCTCCTCTCTTTCCCCCACTCCTCCCCTCCTTCCCTCCTTCCCCTCCACCTCTCCCGTCTGTTTCAAAAAGGAAAGAAAAACAGCAACAGAGACTTGAAAACAGGAGAGCGATCACAATGCGCACCGAACCTTGCTCCGGAAATCTGCTCTCGGGGAAAACAGCCATTAAAGCCAAATGACGGAGCTCGGAACTCTCTGCCGATAGATGGCTATAGAGGCGTTTCCTCGAGGACTCCGTTTTCTGTTGCGCGGCCCGTCAAAATAGCCGTGATTTATTTCCGGCGGGGACTATGCTAAATCCGGCTCGTGTTGAAGGTTTGGGAGAAATAAAGTTTTATCGTTTGCTTTTTTTTCTCTCGTCTTCTTTTTCTCTTGTTGTTCTGTCTCATTATGGTATTTTTTTTTATTATTCATTTGATTGATTGTGTGATTGTGTATTAAGTACAATGTGTTTTTGTTGTTCTTTTCCGATTATTGTGGAAATATCAGAGAAATTAATGTTACTACCACTATTACCACTACTGCTACAACTATATCACTAATGGTAATATTGATGATGAAAATGGCGTTAACAATGATGATGACGAGGATAATGATAATGATAATAATGATGGTCATAATAACGATAATGGTAATGATAATAATAATAATGATGATAATGATAATAATAATAACAATAAAAGGGATGATAGTAAAAGTGATAGTAATGATGATAGAAATAATGATAACATCAATAGCAATAGCAATAAAAGCAATAATAATAATAATGATGATAATAATAATAATAATAATATTAATAATAATAATAATAATAATAATAATAATAACGATAATAATAATGATAATAATGACAGAATAATAATAATAATAATAGTGGTAATGATAATGGTGATAACAATAATGATAATAATGATGATGGTGGTGATACTAATAATAGTACTACAAGTACTACTACTTCTACTACTACGACTATTACTTTTATTGAGAATAATGATAATAGCGAAATTATACTAGTACTATGGCTACGATATCAGCATCAGAATAAAACCGACAGTAATAAGAGATAACGGTAATAGAAAAGATGAAGTAACAATAGTAATAAGAGAGAGAAACTTGATAATAACGACGCCGAGAACTGTAAAAGAAATTAAACAAAAAATAACGCTTCAGATTAACAATTTATTATATATTTCATTTAAAGTCTTTTCCACTTAGAAATGTCAGTTTTACAGTATAATTTCTGTATCGTGTCAGTGTGTGTGCGTTGTGTATGTTTGTGTGTATATACTTTCGTGTGTGTACGTTTTGTGCGTCCGTTCTCGTGTATGCTTTGGGTGTGTTTGCGTGTGCGTTTTGTACTTGTTTATGTGTACTTTTATGCGTGTCCGTTCAGTCCGTGTGTTTGAGAGAGAGAGAGAGAGCGCCCTCAATCAAATCCCCCGAATTTGTTAGTCATTCGAATCAAACACGCCCGTACATCGTTAGAGAGAACAACCGCCTCCATGCGAACTCCATCCGAATTCATATCCGCTCCAGAAACGCAGGATACATGATATTCCCCGAATGATCAGATGACGCGAACAGGCAACGCGGATGCAACACAACCAATGTAATCATCATTAGATTGGTTATCAAGATTAAATTCGTCATCAGCGAACACGAACAGCCGGGGAGATTGCATCCACCATAGCTTGCAACAATGACAATGAGCGCCAGACGTTGCAATGAGACCCGTTTCCTCTTAGACTAGTATCAGTAGCAACACGGCGGGGCTAGTCCTCCTAGGAGCAATAGCAACAATCGCGAAGATTATCAATAGCAACGTAGCCGAGAGAGCTAGCTGGAGAGGGAGCAATACGGACTCCAGCGCGAGCAATACGCCTGCAATACGTCTGCAACACGAGCAATACGCGTGACAGCATCCTGGGCACGTACCCTCCTCCTCTCCGGGCGTTTATCAGGATGGATGGGGAGGCCATTGGTGCCGAGGCGGTGCTTCGGTGACGAGAGGCCGGCCCGGAGGCGCACGGAAACAGATTTCGGGGATGCTGTCGGCCGGATGGCGAGCGAAGACGGCGAGGGTGCAGGTGCCAGGCCGTTGGCAGGTTCTTCATGTTTCTTTGCGATTGGTCTGGTTTTCTTTTTCATATTCTTATTCTTATTCTTGTTCTTCATTTACTTTTCTTTTCTTTTCTTTTTTGACGCGTTTAGTTGAGGGTTTGAAAATGGGAAAAGAGAGGAAAACACTTAGACAAGATTTTTTTTTATGGGGGGGGGGAGCTTGCTTGTTCCTTTAATTTTGAGTGTAACGCCGGTGTAACGTCTCAGCTGTCAAGGAGTTTGTTACAGTTCCATTCTTTTTATGGTCGTTTCAGTTATATTACTTTCCCTTTCTGGCAGTGGGAGGCTATTAAAAAGGTAATAATAAAAAAGAAACGGAGGCAAGAATGATTTCAAATTCGAATCGTCTTTATAAATTCCTATGTTCGTGTGGGAGTTCCATATACTACAATATAAAGATAGATAGATAGCCAGCAAGATTCCTTAATAATGATAAAAAGACGAAATGATCAATCATATAGAATATGCTTTGTTAGTTGTGCTTTTATTATTATTGTAGTTGTAGTTGTTATTATTATTATAATTATTATCATTATCATCATAATCATCATCATCATCATTATCATTTTTAGCATTATTTGTAATTTATTAGAGGATTGATAAACTACAAAATTGATACATTGGATTAGAAGTTATCTAAGTACCGGAACCCAATCAGTCAAAAATTAGTGTGAATTTATCAACATAACAGATTGTATCTGTCGGTGTTCTACGAGAATCTATATTAGACCCAAACTTGTTCACAATATTCGTAAATGATCTGTTAACCCTGTCAAAAATTGCCATCTTGTTCAATACGCCGATGTAAACAACTCAGATGGCTTTGAAAAAAAAAACTAAAGACGCTGGCACAAGTACAAGGAAACTTTTATATAAATCATCTCAAAAGAAATCCAAGTAAAATTAATTGTATCTTCATCGGTAGTCCAAAATATCGCCAAAATTCCCGTGAACACGACCGCAGAATGTGAAGACTGCTATATAAGACGAAGCACTTTCGCCTCATGGTATCATTACTATTTCTCAGATGCATGGATAAATAAAGGTCAATTTCAGAAAATTTGAAATAAATGCCAAACTTCGTTGCGAGAGTAGCGCTTGGTAATGTAAACACGTATGGCCACGTTACCCTGTACATGAATCAATAAAAATGGCTATAGGTACAAGAACAACTATCATGCATACTAATTAATGAAATAAATCATGGTTATTATCCAGAGTAGTTCATACCTCTTGCAACCGTAGATAACACACCCTGTATCCAAGCAAAATCGGTAAACTCTCTACATGTCAAAAGATCACGTGCAAATATAGGGTCACGGCAGATACAAACACGTGAACCCATCATCTGGAACAAACCAGCTCATAGCATCAGAAACTTTCAGAACTGAAATACATTCAACATTAAACAAAGGGAACATCTCTTAAATCAGCAATGGCATCAGGTTTTGGAATATAAGAAGCATGACTTTTATGTACTACCATTAAGTCTATGTGTACCTTATATATATGTATATATATATATATATATATATATATATATATATATATATATATATATATATATATATATACATATATATGTATATATATATGTATATACATATATATATATATATATATATATATATATACATATATGTATATATATATATATATATATATATATATATATATATATATATATATATATATTTATACATATATATACACAGACATATACATATATGGGTGTGTGTGTGTTTGTGTGTGTGTGTGTGTGTGTGTGTGTGTGTGTGTGTGTGTGTGTGTGTGTGTGTGTGTGTGTGTGTGTGTGTGTGTGTGTGTGTTTGTAGGTGTGTGTGTTCGCATATGTATATCTATATCTCTGCAGATATGCGTGTGTGTGTGTGCTGTAAAATTGCTTTTTGTGTAACATGAATAACCACTGCAAGAAATGGAATAAACTATTTGAATTTGGAATTTTCCTCATGTCTATCTGTTGTTTACATGCTCTCAAGATCGAAGTTTTACGAAACTACAAAAGTATTTTCTGTACTTTTGGCACATCTCTCTTCCAAATTCTTGCACCCGAATGAAAAGCATTGGCTGTAACGACAAGAACCAAGAATCGATTCTCCAAATTCGAGATGGACGAATTCGCGGTATTACACTTCCTGCCCGCCCGCGCCCACAACCGCCGCCCACTTCTTTATCCCGCCCTCATTGTGCGGCTGAGTAAATCAAGGCGTAATGGGTGTGAATGAGCGCCATTACCTTAATAAAACTGATATAAAGGAGAACCGATAGAGAGAGAAAGAGAGAGAGAACCAAATGCAGAACGCTGAGACTAAATCTAAATCTAAAACTAAATCTAAGGTCCTTTTTTTTGACCCAGCATCATTAAGATACGCATTTTATCGTTCAGTCTGAATGGGCTTGGCGGTGATTCCGGTCCGAAGAGGGATGAAATGGGTCGAAATCGAGGGGAAAATGCAGGCCTTTGCGGTTTCTTCTCAATGACAAAAGAGTCATTGCATAAGAAAAGGAGAAGGAGAAGGAAGAGAGAGAGAGACAGAGAGAGAGAGGGGGGGGGAGGGAGGAAGAGAGAGAAAGAGAAACAGACAGACAGACAGACAGACACAAACAAAAACTGAGAACGAGATAGATATCTAGAAAGAGAGAAAATATGAGAGAAGAGTTTGGGAAAGAGAGAGGTTGAGACATAAAGAGAGGGAGAGAAAGAGAGAGAGAGAGAGAATGAGAGACAGAGACAGGGAGAGAGAGAGACGGGAAGCGGGAGAAAGATGCAGAGAGAGAGTAGAGGAGAAAAGTAGAGAAAAAATAGATAAAATGAAGAGAGAGAGTAAGAAAACCCGACAGAAAAGAAGCAAAAACCGATAAACAGTGAGAAAGAGAAAAACATATTCTACCAACTCGATCTAGACAGAAAGTAAGAGAAAATGAGGAGGAAGGAAAAAGTATTATCGGGTCACTTTAAAAGCAAAAGAGAAGGAAAGGAAAAGAGGAAAAAACATGCATTATCGACTCAATTTGGAGCGTAAGAGCTTCCATTCATAAATAAGCTGTCATGGTGGCCAGATTTTTCCTCCTCTGGCGTTCGTATAGACATGAATGCCCGGATGTGAATGAGGGCGCGCGGGGATCTCCCTTGAAAAACGTCTTTGCATTTTTTATTCTCTTATCTTGCCTCCCCCTCCCCTCCCCTCCCCCTCTCTCTCTCTCTCTCTCTCTCTCTCTCTCTCTCTCTCTCTCTCTCTCTCTCTCTCTCTCTCTCTCTCTCTCTCTCTCTCTCTCTCTCTCTCCATCTCTCTATGCTATAACACCCATTTTTTATCTATACCTCAGTCTTTCTTTGTCTCTATCTTTCTATCTTTTCTCTATTTACCCCTATCTTTCTATCTTTTTCTCTATTTATCTCTATCTTTCTATTTTTTCTCTATTTATTTCTATCTCTTTATATATCTCTCTGTCTATTCATCTGTTTCATTCCCTCTTTTACATTGTTTCCTCTCCCTCCTTTCCCCTTGTTTTTACGCCCTTTATTTTACTCCACTTTCTCCTCCCCCTTTTCCTCCCCCTTTTCCACCCCCCTTCCCTCCCTTGTTTCCCCCCTTTTACCAGCTCTCATTCTCACCTATTTCATCCACTCCCCTCTCCTCTTGGTTTATCAACCCTCTTTCTTCACTTTCTTATCGCTTCCTACCACACCTTATTCTTGTTGCTCCAGTCCCCTCCTCCATTCCCTCCCCAACTTCCTCTCTAACTCCCCCACTCCATACCCTCCTCTCTCTCCTTCCCCCACTTTTCTCTTCATCTCCCCTACCCGATATCCACCCCTGCTCCCCACCTTCATCTCCAACTCCTTTCCCCCTCCCCAACCCCTATTTTCCCTCCCCAACCCCTCCTTCTTCTTCCCTTTGCCCAACTTTCACTTCCCTCCACCCCAAGTCTACCCCTATCCTACCTTTCCCCAACCCCAGCCTTCCTCTCCCCTTCCCCAACTCCATATACCACCCTACACAACCTCCCAACCTTCCTTTCCCCAACCCCATCGTCCCCCCTACACAACCCCTTAACCTTTTTCTCCCCAACTCCATCGCCCCCCTACAGAACCTCCTAACCTTCTTCTTTCCAACCCCCGCCTTCCTCTCCCCTCCCCAACCCCATATCCCCCTACACAACCCCCCAATCTTCCTCTCCCCAACCCCCGCCTTCCTCTCCCCCTCCCCAACCCCATCTTCCCCCCACCCTTACACAACCCCCCAACCTTCCTCTCCCCCTTTCCTTCACCCCCAAACTCCCCCTCCCCTCCCTCCCACCCACCCCATTCCCCCACCCACCCACCCCTCTTCTCCCCGTCCGCCCCGGGGTCAAACGTGCACAAGACCACAACCACAGGAGTTTAATGAGCACTCCGATTTCCACCGCGGGAAGGGAAAAAGAGTCTTGTTTTTTCCCTCAAGTTTAGCTCGAGCACTTTGTAATTAGTGCTGTCTGTGTGAGTGGGAGGAGCTGGAGAATGCGGGAAGCGAGGCTGATGAGCGACGGTGAGGAGGGAGGGGGAGAGGAAGGGGAAAGGGAGGAGGGAAGGAGGAGGAAAGGGAGGAGGGAGGGAGGAAAGAGAGAGAGAGAGAGAGAGAGAGAGAGAGAGAGAGAGAGAGAGAGAGAGAGAGAGAGAGAGAGAGAAACAGCCAGAAAGACTGGCAAGAGAGCCACAGAGGCAGAAAAGTAGAGACAGACAAGTATATAAACAAAGAGAAAGAGACAGAAAAATAAAGACAGACAGACAGAGAGGGGGAAAGGGGGATGGAATGAGGGTAGGGAAGGAAGGAGAGAGAGAGAGAGAGAGAGAGAGAGAGAGAGAGAGAGAGAGAGAGAGAGAGAGAGAGAGAGAGAGAGAGAGAGAGAGCCAAAGAGAGAGAGAGAGAGAGAGAGAGAGAGAGAAACCGCCAGAGACAGACAAACAGCCAGAAAGACCGACAAAAAGCCACAGAGACAGATAAAAAGACAGAAAAGTAGAGACAGACAAATATATAAACAAAGAGAAAGAGAGAGAAAAATAAAGACAGACAGACAGAGAGGGGGAAAAGGGGGATGGAATGAGGGTAGGGAGAGAGAGAGAGAGAGAGAGAGAGAGAGAGAGAGAGAGAGAGAGAGAGAGAGAGAGAGAGAGAGAGAGAGAGAGAGAGAGAGAGAGAGAGAGAAAGAGAAACAGCCAGAGAGACTGACAAAGAGCCAAAGACAGAAAAGCAAAGACAAACAAATATATAAGCAAAGAGAAAGAGACAGAGAAATAAAGACAGCCAGACAGAGGGAAAGGTAGCCAGACAGACAGAGAAAAAGAAACGTGACGAGAATTCTTTCCAATGGAAGAGAAAAAGACGAAAAAGAAATATTCGTACCGCAGCCAGTGATATGTGTCCACCATACGGCATTTGTGAGTTACCTTCGCTTCCCCTTTCAGAGTCACAGATGGAGAGGAGAAAGAACA
>NC_091550.1:37625946-37630946 GCF_042767895.1 Penaeus vannamei | reverse complement strand
AAGAAGCACAAGAAGAAGAACAAGAAGCACAAGAAGAAGAAAAGAAGAAATAAAAGAAGAACAAGAAGCACAAGAAGAAGAAATAGAAGAAGAAGCACAAGAAGAAGAAATAGAAGAAATAGAAGAAGAAGCACAAGAAGAAGAAATAGAAGAAATAGAAGAAGAAGCACAAGAAGAAGAAATAGAAGAAGTATAAGGGGGAGAGGAAGAAGAAGGAATATATAAACAGAGATAACTCGCAGCTGCCTCTGTCCTCCCCAAACACATCTCCTTCAACTAACAATCTGGAGCCTTTGGGCCAGTTCATGTTAGGACAACCATTTAGTATTTCGGGATCAAATAACGTATATTTTTGGCAGGCATCGCAAGCCTAAATGCGAAGGCCTTTGATCTCTCATTCTGACCTGTCATCCGGTAAAATGAGTACGTAATTTTGTTTGCTGAGAGCCAACACTGGGGCCCCCGTGTGTGTGCGTGTGTGCCTGTGTATGCGTGTGTGTGTGTGTGTGTGTGTGTGTGTGTGTGTGTGCGTGCGGGTGTGTGTGTGTGTGTGTGTGTGTGTGTGTGTGCGTGTGTGTGTGTGTGTGTGTGTGTACGTATGTGTGTGTGTGTGTGTATGTGTGTGTGTGTGTGTGTGTGTGTGTACGTACGTGTGTGTGTGTGTGTATGTGTGTGTGCATGTGTGTGTGTATGTATGTGTGTGTGTGAATGGGGTAATACGCTTGTATGGCTATGAAAGTATGTGTGTATGCGTTCGCGTGTGTAGGGAAAGGGAGGAACAACATGCCAACAAAAAAAATGGCACAGAATAAAAGAAAAAAAAAGGTTGCAAAAGAGGGGAGAAACAAGCCTTTGATAATGTCAGGGGAAATGTAATTACAAACGGGAAGAGAAAACGGTTGAGGGAAACCGGGAGGGGAAAAAACGAAAAATATCGTTTCTTGTCTGCAATAAATATTTGCATGGAAACTGAACATAAAAATAAAGTAAAAAAAATCGAGCAATTATAACATATATTAACCCTTAATAGCGTCGTATTCATTATAATTAAAATGAAATTACCCATCAAACTTATCAAAAAAATCAGAAAGGAAAAGTACAAATCACTCTTCATGCAGTGAAATATATATATATGTGTATATGTTTGATCTCCTTTACAGATCCACAGACTAAAGATATCCTCCAAAAGCTATTAAAAGATAACGCTGTCATCATTATCGTTGTTTATGGAGATAATGATACAACCAAAACTAATGTTTTAATGCCGTTGAGATGCTAAATTATTCAAATGATATCCAAATGAAGTTCTTTTTTATGCATATTTTCAAAGTAATGAGTAAATTTTTGAAAATCTGACTGAAATGCCTCAATACTAATAGTAGAAATATGATAATGATAAGAGTATCAATACCACTGCTAATTATCATTATAATTATCATCATTACTGTTATTATTATTATAATTATTATCATCTTTAATACTATCACCATTATTATTATCATTATTCTTTGTATTATCATTATCATCATTGTTATTGTTATTGCTATCACTATTTTCATTATTACTCTTATCATCATCATTGTTATTATCATAACTAGTATCATCATTATCATTATATTAATGCTATTACTATATTTGTCATTGTTGTCGTTATTATTTTATCATCATTATCATTGATGTTATTATCATTATCATTATCATTATCATTATCTTTATTATTTTTATCATTATATCTATTATCATAATAATTATTATTATAATCATTACTAATATAATTTACTATCATTATTACAATCATTATCCTCATCACCATCACTATTACTATCATTATTGTTATAGCCATTACTATCAATATCATTATCATTATTGTCACTACGATTAATATCATAAACATTACAGTCATGATTTATATTGCTATTATTATCATTATTATTTTCATTATTATCATCATTATTATTATTGATCACTGTTATTATCATAATTATTATTATCATTATTATTATTTTTATCATCATCATCATTAGTATTATTATCATTATCATTATCATAATTATCATTTTATTATCATTATCATCATTATCAGTATCATTTATATTATTGTTATTAATAGTATTATTACCTTTAAAACAAGGATGATAAGAAAAATTAAATTGATAATGATAATGATATCAGTGGTAGTGATACTAATAATGGTGTCAGTAATAATAATACTGATCATTATAGATATGATAATGATGATAGTAATAACAATGATAATAACAGCAATGATAATGATGATAACAGTAATAATAGAAATGATAATTATATGTAGCAAAAGCAACAATGATGATAATGATGTTAATGATAAAAATCATAATAATGATGATAATTATGATGATGAATATAACAACGATGGTAATGATAATAATAATGATAATAATGATAACAATGATGATAGCAATAATGATAACAATATCAACAATAATGATAATAATGATAACAATAATAGTAATAATAATAAGGATGAAAATAATGATAATAATAATAATGATATTAGTAATAACCGTAATAAGAATAATGATAATAATAATAATAATAATAATAATAATAATAATAATAATAATAATAATAATAATAATAATAATAATAATAATAATAATAATAATAATAATGATAATAATAATAATAATAGTAGTAGTAATAATAATATGATAATGATAATAATAATGGTAATGATAATAGTAGTAATGATAATAATAATGGTAATAATAATAATTACAACAACAACATTAATAATAATAATATTAGTAATGATAATAACAATAATGATGATAATAATAATAATAACAACGATGATAATGATAATAATAATGACAATAATGATAACAATGATAATAATAATGATGATAGCAATAATGATAACAATATCAACAATAATGATAATGATTATAACAATAATAGTAATAGTAATAAGGATGAAAATAATGATAATAATAATAATGATATTAGTAATAACCGTAATAATAATAATGATAATAATAATGATGATAGCAATAATGATAACAATATCAACAATAATGATAATAATGATAACAATAATAGTAATAGTAATAAGGATGAAAATAATGATAATAATAATAATGATATTAGTAATAACCGTAATAATAATAATGATAATAATAATGATAATAATAATAATAATAATGATAATAATAATAATAATGATAATAATAATAATAATAATAATAATAATAATAATGATAATAATAACAATAATACTAATAATAATAGTAATAATAATATTGATAATGATAATAAAAATGGTAATGATAATAGTAATAATGATAATGATAATGGTAATGATGATAATTACAACAACAACATTAATAATAATAATATTAGTAATGATAATAACAATAATGATGATAATAATAATAAGAACTATAATAATAATAATAACTATGATAATAATTATAATAATAATAATAATAATAATAATAATGATAATGATAATAATGATAATGGTGATAATAATAATACTAATAATAATAATAATAATAATAATAATAATAATAATGAAAATAATAATAATAATAATAATAATAATAATAATAATAATAATAATAATAATAATAATAATAATAATGATAATAATAATGATAATAATAATAATGACAATAATAATAATAATAATAATGATAATAATGATAATGATAATGATAATAATAATGATGATGATAATGAAAATGATAATAATAATTATTATTATTATTATCATTATCAGTATTATTATTATCATTATTATTATTATTACCATTATTATTATTATTGTTATTATTTTTATTATTATTATTATTATTATTATTATTATTATTACCATTATAATTCCCTCTGCATAGAAAAATGGATGAAAAGATTATGGGATGATACAAAGACAATAAGTAAATGAAATGCGGCTGAGTGGTGCGTAGAGTTCTCACAAGTTCATCTTTATCATCATTACTACATTTGATTTTATGAATAACAAAAATTCACGAAAGGAGGACAATAGACAAAAGATTTTGATTGTAACAAGTGATGCTTTCATTGAGAAAATATTATTATTCATAAAGAAGAGCAAATGATGCTTTTATAGTAATATTTCAAAAGGTCATAAGTCTACGGTTACAAAACCCGCATTTCATTTACTCGTTCGTTAACTGACGTTTCTTCATTATTATTATTATTCTCCTTCTTTTTATGATCATTATCATTATCATCATTCTTGCAATGATAATAGTAATGATAATTATAAGATGAATGGGAACACTGATAATAGTAATGACGATAATGATGATAATCGTGATCATAATGATAATGATAAAAGTAATGGTAATTATAACAATAATGATAATAATGATATCAATAGTATTAATAATAATGATGATAATGGTAATAATGATAATAATAATAATAATAATGGAAATAATAATGATAATGATAAAGATAATGATAATGATAATGATAATGATAATGATAATAATAATAATAACAATAATCATAATAATAATAATAATAATAATAATAATAATAATAATAATAATAATGATAATAATAATGATAATAATAATAATAATAATAATAATAATAATAATAATAATAATAATAATAATAATAATAATAATAATAATAATAATAATAATGATAATAATGATAATGATAATAATAACAATGATTACTGTAGATAAGTGAGGACCTGTACAAAATAATATGTATTATGTTGTATTTTTTTTATATCATATGTATATGTATAACCTTGCCATTGTATGCCATGTTCCTATTCACTGATGTGCCCCCCCATATTTGTACTTTTATTACATGTGACGTGGCAACATTGCTCATGACCACGTGACCTAGCTTTATTGCGTGTGACCCGGATTTCCAGCCAAATCTCGGTCTCTCGACTCCGGTCAAGCACGTGATAGTAATGATAATGATAATGATTGTAATAACAATTAAAGGAATGAAAATGACACTAGATA
>NC_091550.1:37593446-37595946 GCF_042767895.1 Penaeus vannamei | reverse complement strand
CTCTCTCTCTCTCTCTCTCTCTCTCTCTCTCTCTCTCTCTCTCTGTCTCTCTCTCTTTTTCCTTCTCTGTGCCTCCCTCTCCGTATCTCTCTTCCACTCTGACATTTCCCACCGTAATGCTTCTGCAGAATTTCCTTCCCACATTTCGCTTTCTCCTTCCTCCTTTGATCTCTCCGCAGTCTTTTCAGGAAAATCTGAAAAATCGGCGAGACCGCGCGCTCGACCAACTCGCACTCCGCCGAAATGAAGACGATGATAACTGGATGGTGTAAGGAATCGGAGAAAAGAATATTTATATATGTAAGTCAACCCTAGCAGTGTAAATCAAAATAATCATCCGAGAGATATGTATACGAATCTTTGAATAGTTTTAATTGTTTCACAGGTGTATGGAGGAAGTGAAGGTAGTAAGCAGGGTTTATCATCATCATCCCTCGCCAGACGGATCCTGACTCGTTAATTAGTGCCAGGAATTATATCTTCTTTATATCCGGAATTTGAAGTCTTGAGTACGGATAAGTTGGTCTTGAGTACAGATAAGTTGAAGTTTTGAGTACGGATAAGTTGAAGTCTTGAGTACAGATAGATTAAAGTCTTGAGTACGGATAAGTGAATTCGGATAAATTCTATAAACATCAGATTGTTGTCATTGACTGATATAGACGGATTCTGACTTTCCTCCGCACAGAGAGAGGTTGGGGAAAATTCGCGTCGGAACAACAGACCATGGTTCACACAGCACAATGTTGGTAGATTTTTATTTTCTCTCTCTCTCTCTCTCATCCATTCCTTCTCTCTCTCTCTCTCTCTCTCTCTCTCTCTCTCTCTCTCTCTCTCTCTCTCTCTCTCTCTCTCTCTCTCTCTCTCTCTCTCTCTCTCTCTCTCTCTCTCTCTCTCTCCCATTACTTTTTTCTTCTCTTTCTCTTTCTTTCTTTCTTTTAGGCGCGGATGCAAGAACGGAATTAGCCGAAGGTGACAGTTCCGATTGCACAAAGGAATGAAATGGATTTTTTTAATGAATCAAAGTAATAGGATAAAGAGAAAACCATGTAATCAAAAGGGAAGGATTGATTGCTTATTTGTCCAAGGATAGGTGTGCTCAGTGAATGAAAAATGTCCTATTGTCTTTTTTCTCGGCACCAGGCTTATTTAAATTTACTTGATGTATATTTTTCCTTGAATGGAAGTGGTTGAATGAAAAAAAAAGTCTAATTTCGTGTTTTTCTCGACGCCATGGTTATTTAAATTCACTTAATTTATAACTTTTTCTTGAATGGAAGTGGTTGGTACTAAAATTCATAAAACGTTAATGTCACTCTTATGCAGGCAACGAAATATAAAAAGATGGTGCATAGAAAACGGGAAGATACCAATGGGGGGAGTTGTGTCTCGATCCCGCTGTTGTTCTTATTAGATCAATTTTTAGGATTATCATTAATTTCTAGTTAGAAGGCAAAGGGAGTTGATCTTAGAATCAAATTGAATTATTAAAGATAATATCCCTGCCATTTTCTTATATCTATTATTACTTATATCAAAGAATCCATGATAATAAGCCGTCTTAATTTTTATATGAATAAAGAATAAAAAGAATGGGATAAACATGCATTTGTGGCTGATACCTATTTGATACACTTAACAGAGGAATAAATTCGAATTCCACGAGCATATTAAGTTCGCGAAATCATGCTACTTGTCAACCTCAGTCCCCCGTGCTACCAAGAGAGAGAGGTAGGGAGGGAGTGAGAAAGAAAGAGAGAGAGAGAGAGAGAGAGAGAGAGAGAGAGAGAGAGAGAGAGAGAGAGAGAGAGAGAGGGGGAGAGAAGAAAAGAGAAGTGAAGAGGAGAGAGAGAGAGAGAGAGAGAGAGAGAGAGAGAGAGAGAGAGAGAGAGAGAGAGAGAGAGAGAGAGAGAGAGAAAGAGAGAGAGAGAGAGAGAGGGATAGATAAAAGAGAGAGTGAGTGAGAGAGGCATAGAGAGGGGGAGGGAGTGAGGGAGAAAGAGAGAGAGGGCGGAGGGAGTGAAGGAGAGAGAGAGAGAAAAAAAAAGAAAGAGATAAGAGAAAAGAAAGAAGAGAGAGGAAAAAAGAAACAAAAAATACCCTTCTGTTGCTCTCTGGATCAAATATCAAAATTTGCGTTTTAGTTTTCCTCCGCCAGCCGCTTCGCCGACCTACGGAAACACAATTCAATATTGTTTAGATCACTCTTGGCAGCTATAACGAAATTGTTGTGTATCGCCTCTTCTGAATGAAGAAAATGTAATAACGCCACTAAAAAGAGGGTAAAAATGTTTTGATGAAGAGCGAAGGGGAAGGTAGAGTAACATTGGTTTAATATTTCAACACATACCTATACACACTCAAAGGCACACACAGCATACATACACATGCATACACAGAACTACGTATAAACAAATATACACATAAATTACACGGAATACTAACACATGCAATATAGATTAACCAATAAGATCTTACTTTTTCTTAAATACAGAAAAAG
>NC_091550.1:37580946-37583446 GCF_042767895.1 Penaeus vannamei | reverse complement strand
TAATAGTAATGATAATAATAATTGTAATAATAATAATAATAATAATAATAATAATAATAATAATAATAATAATAATAATAATAATAATAATAATAATTATAATAATAATAATAATAATAATAACAATAATAATAATAATGATGATAACAATATTAATGATAATGATAATAATAATAATAATAATAATAATAATAATAATAATAATAATGACGATGATAATAATGTTAATGGTAATAATGATAACAATAATAATTATCATTATTAAAGTAACAATGATAATAACAATAATGACTTACTGATTCGGCCTTACGTCACGCACCCCCACCCAAGGGCTGGGACCGTGCCTTCCTTCGACGATCTATGGTCTTGGCAGGTGGAGACCGTCGCCCCGAGTGGTCCAGAATCACGAATTCCTGGTCAAAAATCAAAAATTAAAAAAAAAAGAAATGATAATACATATTTTCCAATATCACATATTCAAATTATATTACTTGTGAGTTTAAGTGGGCCATGAACCGATGTAAAGATGGTATATACTTACGAAATTTATATACTCGTGTAGTCGCAACTGAGATGCCTTTTACGTAGGGTTTTGACCAAGTCTGGGCGATTCTGGACCGCTGTGCGTCGCTCCGAGTGGTCGTCTTCCTCTTGACCTTTGACCTCGGACCCTCGGGCAGGATTCGAACGCACGATCACCAGCCGCGCACGTTAACGCTGCAACACGGCGGATGCAATGATGATGGTGATGGTAGTAGTGATGATGATCATTTTTGTTACGGTAATAATAGTAATGAAAGGGGTAATAATACTAATGAGAATGGTAATAGCAATAATGAAATGATGATAATAATAATAAGAAGAAGAACGATAATAATGATTATAATGATGATGATAATCATAATGACGACGATGATGATAAGATGATGATTATCATGATGATATTAAAACACTGATAGGAGTAAAAACAACAATAACAATAGTAATAACAATAATAATGCCAATGATGATAATAATAATGATGACATTGATAATGACAGTGATGAGAAAGATAAATAAATAAAAATAATAAAAAGAATAATGATAACAATATTAACAATGATATTGACCCAAAACAATAATCGAAAATATAATGATAACAATAATCATGGTAATGACGACATCTGCACTAAGAAAGATAATTATGATAACTATAACAATAATCAAGATAATGGTAATGATAAGAATGATAATGATGATAAAATCATGAAAATTATAACAGTGAAATATTTGTAATAGCATTTTTGTTGATAAGAAAACCAAAAAATATATAAACAAAAAGATGATGGCAAGACATAAACACACAAGCTAATAACAAAACAATAAGAATTATTGTACGATAACAAAAACCATCTCTCTCTCTCTCTCTCTCTCTCTCTCTCTCTCTCTCTCTCTCTCTCTCTCTCTCTCTCTCTCTCTCTCTCTCTCTCTCTCTCCTCCCTCCCTCCCTCCCTCCCTCCCTCCCTCCCTCCCTCCCTCTCTCCCTCCCCTCTCTGTCTCTCTCTTTCTCTCTCCTCTCTCTCTTCCTTCCCTCCCTCCCTCTCTCCCTCTCTCTCTCTCTCTCTCTCTCTCTCTCTGCTCTCTCTCATCTCTCTCTCTCTCTCCTCTGCTCTCTCTCTCTCTCTCATTCTATCTCTCTCTCTCTCTCATTCTATCTCTCTCTCTCTCTCTCTCTCTCTCATTCTATCTCTCTCTCTCTCTCATATATATATATATATATATATATATATATATATATATATATATATATATATATATATATATATATATATATATATATATATATATATATATCTTCCCATTCACTTACCTTTATCAAATCGGTCTCTAAGCGAATAAAACGTGTCGCTCATCGGATATGCTGTTTAATATCTCACCGACTTCGGCGCTCCATGCTGACTTATAACGGCCTCTTGTCAGCCGTGCCAGTCATTCGTTCGTCAGCTGTGACGGTGCTGACGACTTCAAGGGAGTGAGATTTTGCGTGCTGATTTTTGTTGATGTTTTGTCTTTTGTTTTATTTTGTGTTGTTGTCACTTTTTTTTAATAATTGCCTTTTGTTCGTTTCTTTTTTCTTCGATTTCTCTATCCTGTTAGTTATTTCCTCTCTCTCTCTCTCTCTCTCTCTCTCTCTCTCTCTCTCTCTCTCTCTCTCTCTCTGTCTCTCTCTCTCTCTCTCTCTCTCTCTCTCTCTCTCTCTCTCTCTCTCTTTTTTTTTTTTTTTTTTTGTCTTGGCTTTCGGTGAAGGAGGAGTTGTTGGTTGCTTCCTATTGTAAAATATGAAATTCCGGGACAGACCGGGTGGAAAGAAAGTGGGAGAAAAAACGGTATATCTAATCCACTACAATTTCGTTGCTCTCGGGGAATTTTTACGATGAAAACCATCCGCCATTTTAACATGATTTGGCACCGACACGAAGAGTAATAAAACCCCCGAGATGGCGCAGTACATTCTTATAAA
>NC_091550.1:37565946-37575946 GCF_042767895.1 Penaeus vannamei | reverse complement strand
CATTATCATTACTATTATCATTACCAGCATCATCATCATCAGTATTATTGTTATCATAATCATTATCATCCTTATCATTATTAATATCATCATTATTACTGGTATCAGTATCGTGATTTTTATCATCATTGTTATTATTGCTGCTATCGATATTACTATCATTGTAAACATTATTTCTAGAGCTATTATCATTATTGTTACCATTATCCTCATTAGCTTTAATATTGCTATATCATTATCATTATCCTCCTTATCACTATTGTTATTATTATTTTGATCACCATCAGTATCAATACTTTCATTACTGTTATTGATATTGTTATCATTGTTATCATTATCATAACTATTATTACTATTATCATCATTAATATTACTATTTTAATGTTTATTAGCATTGTTATTGTAATCCCTTTTATACTTCTTATTATCATTATTATAGTTATTATTATTGCTATCATTATTATCGTTATTACTATCATGATTATTATCAATATTGCTGTAACCATAATCATTTTTATTGTTGTCATTTTCATCATTATTACTACTACTATTGTTATCATTACAATCATCATTATTATCTGTATCATTATCATTACAATCATCATTATTATATGTACCATTATCATTATTATTATTATGAACACCATTATTATTATCACTTTTATTATCATTATCATTATTATTATCATCATCATCATTATCATCATTATTATTATCATCATTATCATTATTTTTCATTATAAATATCATTACTATCATTATTGATGTTATCATTATTGTCATCCTTATCATTATCACCATTGTTATTATTATCATTATTATGATCATTATCATTATCATTATTATGATCACTATCATTATCATTATTCACTTTATTATCATTATTAATAGTTGTAGTAGGAAAAGTAGTAGTATAATCGGTACTATGATTATCATTATTCCTATTGTCATTATTATTGTTATTATCATTGCTATTATCATTATTAATTATTATCGTTCTTATTACTATAAAGCAACGCACGTTTGGCTCTCCGATATAATAATATACACCGAATGCAGTTGCTTTTCCTCTCAAAATTTATTAGTTCCCCCTCTCCCCTTTTTCATCAACTTCCTGGGTCTCTCCCCATCTTCGATAAATGAATTGCTCGTAGTAGATTCTTTCTCAAATTGGCTTGAAAGTGAAAATGAATGAACAAAGAAAATGAGGTGAGTATGCTAACAGAATAGACAAAAATAACGGGAAAATTGTTTAAAAAAAATAAATAAATAAATCTTTCCCTTTCGTAATGCAGAATTTTAACAAATCTTTCTTTCGTTAAGGAAAATATAAGCCAATAAAAAAAAAATGAATAACCAAAGCAGTAGAACAAAAAAGGAAGAAGAAAAAAACGGGGAAATAATTACAAAGACACTGGAAGAATCTGAAGACAGTCTCTCTCTCTCATTATTTTTCCTCGGCGCTCCCTGTTAAGAAATTCAAGAGCCAGTTCGTGTGCTTTTCGGTGTCATTAATGGACGCGGCTGTTGGCTCTTTGACTCTCGCTCTGTGGCTCTCGGTCTTTGGCTCTCGTTCTTTGGCTCTCGTTCTTTGGCTCTCGTTCTTTGGCTCTCGGTCTTTGGCTCTCGTTCTTTGGCTCTCGTCCCTTGTCTTGGTCTTTGGTTCTCGTTTTTGGCTCTCGTTCTTTGGCTCTCGTCCCTTGTCTCGTTCTTTGGTTCTCGTTTTTGGCTCTCGTCCCTTGTCTCGGTCTTTGGCTCTCGTTCTTTGGCTCTCGTCCCTTGTCTTGGTCTTTGGTTCTCGTTTTTGACTCTCGTTCTTTGGTTCTCGTTCTTTGGCTCTCGTTCTTTGACTCTCGCTCTGTGGCTCTCGGTCTTTGGCTCTCGTTCTTTGGCTCTCGTTCTTTGGCTCTCGTTCTTTGGTTCTCGTTTTTGCCTCTCGTCCCTTGTCTCGTTCTTTGGTTCTTGTCATTTGACTCTTGCTCTTTAGCTCTCGTTCTTTGGCTCTCGCTATTTGGTTCGCGCCCTTTGGCTCTCGCTCCTTAACTCTTGTTCTTTGATTCTCTCTCTTTGACTCTTATTCCTTAATTCTGTTTTTTTTTTTTTTTTTCTTTTTTTTTCTTTAGCTCTCGGCTCTTGCTAGCTGACATTCTATTGCTTTTAGTTTAAGCTTTTCGTTCTGTTTGTTTTCTCTACGTTTGCTTCTCTTTTATCTGTTATGTTTTTTTCAGCTTCCTTTCTTCTTCTTTCTTTTCTCTTCTCTTCTCTTCCTTTTTCTTCTCTTTCGTCATCCATTCCTTCTCTCTCTCTCTCTCTCTCTCTCTCTCTCTCTCTCTCTCTCTCTCTCTCTCTCTCTCTCTCTCTCTCTCTCTCTCTCTCTCTCTCTCTCTCTCTCTCTCTCTCTCTCTCTCTCTCTCTCTCTCTCTCTCTCTCTCTCTCTCTCTCTCTCTCTCTCTCTCTCTCTCTCTCTCTCTCTCTCTCTCTCTCTCTCTCTCTCTCTCTCTCTCTCTCTCTCTCTCTCTCTCTCTCTCTCTCTCTCTCTCTCTCTCTCTCTCTCTCTCTCTCTCTGTTTTTCTCTCTGTTTTTCTCTCTGTTTCTCTCTTTGTCTCTCTCTCTCCCTCTCCCTCTCCTTCTCTCTCCTCATTACGTGTAACCACCTCATTAAAGTATGCATTTCCAACACACTTTTTTGTTATTTTCTTCCTTTAATTCTTCGTGTTTCCAGTTTTCGGGTTTCCTCATTCTCCACAAAGTTGCTGGATACGCCACCTGCTCCGTTTCTTTCAAAGAGAACAAGTTTACGTTTCATTGTAGGTAATATTCAAATGCGCACCGAAATGTGATCAAACAAAGGCTTAATGTACCCACAGTCATAATCACACAAATACATATGTGAAATATTTTGTACCAATATATACAAGCCAATATTTCAAGCAATCAGCATATTGTACACAGGAATTATCTTGATGTTTCCGATGAATAATGATTATATATATGTGTATATATATATATATATATATATATATATATATATATATATATATATATATATATATATATATATATATATATATATATATATATATATATATATATATATGTGTGTGTGTGTGTGTGTGTGTGTGTGTGTGTGTGTGTGTGTGTGTGTGTGTGTGTGTGTGTGTGTGTGTGTGTGTGTGTGTGTGTGTGTGTGTGTGTGTGTGTGTGTGTGTGTGTGTGTGTGTGTGTGTGTGTGTGTGTGTGTGTGTGTGTGTGTGTGTGATAATGATAGATAAAATGAAAGAAATTGAAATAAAAGTATCTAAATACGACAAAGATTTCTTTTAAGCTCAAAACACTTAATAAGGAAAAATGAACACGAGCAAATACATGAAATTTTTTTTTACTATTTTTTACTTTTTTTAATACAAATTTCAAATATATGCGCGCCACGGTTCATATATTAGGTAAATTTAATATCATGTGAAAGACAAGCGTTCAAATAAAAGAGGAATTTTCTCTTTTCATGTATAACAGTGGTAATGTGTCAAATTTCCTCTCGTGCATATAAACACGCCGCTAAAACATGAATTTCTAAATTACGGTTTCGTGACGAGGACAGTGGCAGAAAGTGTCAGATCAATAGAGTGTGAGTGTGAGTGAATGTGTATATCTATCTATCTATTTGTGTGTGTGTGTGTGTGTGTGTGTGTGTGTGTGTGTGTGTGTGTGTGTGTGTGTGTGTGTGTGTGTGTGTGTGTGTCTGTGTGTGTGTGTGTGTGTCTGTGTGTCTTTGCCTCTGTGTGTGCGAGCGTGTGTGTGTGAAAGAGAGAAAAAGCACGAGCGCCTTCGCCACCGAGTCCCCCAGACGCCGGCCGCAGCGGACACCCTCCCCCAAACCGGGTGACGAAAGCCCCGTCGAGTGGACTGCGCCGGCGGAGGGAAACCCACCTTCGCCCAGTGATAACCGTGACTCAGTGCGACTCGCGACCAATGGTAATCACTGGACTCGGAGACACAGGATTGAGGCTCCGGAAATTTTGAAGGGTGTTATTGCTGAGCCGCTGGGAAATATGGCTTCATGAGAGAGCTAGAAAAGATGTGGTCATGTCAGTATTAAGCAGCCAGGGTATATGATGTTATGTCTTTGCCGAGAAGAAGAAAAGAAATGACGTTTTGTCGTATTCTGAATACTAAATAATCCGAAATTGTATCATTATATCATAATCGGAAGACCACAATATATAGCGTCATATTTTCATTAAAGAACCACCAGTTTGGTACTGTTCTAACACTGAAGAGATATATGATAAATTCTGTCATATGAGTTAAATAAATCACATACAAAATGTCCCGGATGATATATATGCATAACGACAAAGAAACAGAACAATACACAGACAGTGACACAGAAGCATAAGTACACAGAGTGACAGATAGATAAAGATATAGAAATATTGATCTATGGCTGCTCATAGACATAGATGGGATAATGACAAGACAAATCGATAAAACGATAAGCGCCAGCACCCTCAAAATGACTTTAATGTTATAATCGATATAACGAGAGCCAAAGACATTGGCACAGATAGATACATACATGTTTGATAACTAAGCAAAAAGACAGATATTTAGACAAACCGACAAAAATACTATATACTAAACATAGAGGCAATATACCATCTTTTATATTTCAGTAAAGTAAGTAGTTGACAAGCTGCAGTCCTGATAAGCATTCTCACTTCACATGCAATGAATCACGTATATTGCTGTATATAAATTGCAACACATGCAGTTCATTGCAGGTAACGTGAAAATGTTCATAAATCGCTAATGGAAAACACCCCCAGCTAAACTGTTCATTTTAAAAGCATTAGCAAAGCCTTTATTACGCATATATGTCATTTTATAATATTGTTTTTTTCGCAATACTGGGTACTCTGATATTAGGACGTAATAGAAAGTTGTCATGGAGGCATTCATAGAGGATATTATAGAGTGACAGAATAGAGGGATGTTATAGAGGATGTTATAGACAACAGAAGATGTTATAGACAACAGAGGATGTTATAGACAGCAGAGGATGTTATAGACAGCAGAGGATGTTATAGACAACAGAGGATGTTATAGACAACAGAGGATGTTATAGACAACAGAGGATGTTATAGACAGCAGAGGATGTTATAGACAGCAGAGGATGTTATAGACAACAGAGGATGTTATAGACAGCAGAGGATGTTATAGACAGCAGAGGATGTTATAGACAACAGAGGATGTTATAGACAACAGAGGATGTTATAGACAACAGAGGATGTTATAGACAGCAGAGGATGTTATAGACAGCAGAGGATGTTATAGACAACAGAGGATGTTATAGACAACAGAGGATGTTATAGACAACAGAGGATGTTATAGACAACAGAGGATGTTATAGACAACAGAGGATGTTATAGACAGCAGAGGATGTTATAGACAGCAGAGGATGTTATAGACAACAGAGGATGTTATAGACAACAGAGGATGTTATAGACAACAGAGGATGTTATAGACAGCAGAGGATGTTATAGACAGCAGAGGATGTTATAGACAACAGAGGATGTTATAGACAACAGAGGATGTTATAGACAACAGAGGATGTTATAGACAACAGAGGATGTTATAGACAACAGAGGATGTTATAGACAACAGAGGATGTTATAGACAACAGAGGATGTTATAGACAACAGAGGATGTTATAGACAACAGAGGATGTTATAGACAACAGAGGATGTCATAGACAACAGAGGATGTTATAGACAACCGAGGATGTTATAGACAACAGAGGATGTTATAGACAGCAGAGGATGTTATAGACAACAGAGGATGTCATAGACAACAGAGGATGTTATAGACAACAGATGATGTTATAGACAACAGAGGATGTTATAGACAACAGAGGATGTTATAGACAGCAGAGGATGTTATAGACAGCAGAGGATGTTATAGACAACAGAGGATGTTATAGACAACAGAGGATGTTATAGACAACAGAGGATGTTATAGACAGCAGAGGATGTTATAGACAGCAGAGGATGTTATAGACAACAGAGGATGTTATAGACAACAGAGGATGTTATAGACAACAGAGGATGTTATAGACAACAGAGGATGTTATAGACAACAGAGGATGTTATAGACAACAGAGGATGTTATAGACAACAGAGGATGTTATAGACAACAGAGGATGTTATAGACAACAGAGGATGTTATAGACAACAGAGGATGTCATAGACAACAGAGGATGTTATAGACAACCGAGGATGTTATAGACAACAGAGGATGTTATAGACAGCAGAGGATGTTATAGACAGCAGAGGATGTTATAGACAACAGAGGATGTTATAGACAACAGAGGATGTTATAGACAACAGAGGATGTTATAGACAACAGAGGATGTTATAGACAACAGAGGATGTCATAGACAACAGAGGATGTTATAGACAACAGAGGATGTTATAGACAACAGAGGATGTTATAGACAACAGAGGATGTTATAGACAACAGAGGATGTTATAGACAACAGAGGATGTTATAGACAACAGATGATGTTATAGACAACAGAGGATGTTATAGACAACAGAGGATGTTATAGACAACAGAGGATGTTATAGACAACAGAGGATGTTATAGACAACAGAGGATGTTATAGACAACAGAGGATGTTATAGACAACAGAGGATGTTATAGACAACAGAGGATGTCATAGACAACAGAGGATGTTATAGACAACAGAGGATGTCATAGACAACAGAGGATGTTATAGACAACCGAGGATGTTATAGACAACAGAGGATGTTATAGACAGCAGAGGATGTTATAGACAGCAGAGGATGTTATAGACAGCAGAGGATGTTATAGACAGCAGAGGATGTTATAGACAGCAGAGGATGTTATAGACAACAGAGGATGTTATAGACAACAGAGGATGTTATAGACAACAGAGGATGTTATAGACAGCAGAGGATGTTATAGACAGCAGAGGATGTTATAGACAACAGAGGATGTTATAGACAACAGAGGATGTTATAGACAACAGAGGATGTTATAGACAACAGAGGATGTTATAGACAACAGAGGATGTTATAGACAACAGAGGATGTCATAGACAACAGAGGATGTTATAGACAACCGAGGATGTTATAGACAACAGAGGATGTTATAGACAACAGAGGATGTTATAGACAACCGAGGATGTTATAGACAACAGAGGATGTTATAGACAACCGAGGATGTTATAGACAACAGAGGATGTTATAGACAACAGAGGATGTTATAGACAGCAGAGGATGTTATAGACAACAGAGGATGTTACAGACAGATAGAATAGCGGGATGTTATAAAGAATGTTATGAACTTATAGAGTTAGGTTACAGTAGGATGTCAAAACAAAATGTTACAGAAGATGTTGTAAAGAGATTTTTTAAAGATATTATAAAGCATGAAATGTTAAGCAGAGAAAGAATAACGAGAAAACATAATTTAATTTTAACATTTTATACGGTTTACATAATAGTATTAAAAGACAAAGGCATTTATTATATTTCCTACATTAATCTGTTTATTTCATATTTGATACTGGAAAAAAATAAAATATGAATAAATGTATGTGTGACCATAATGAAAGTGATAATTATTAACATCAATTTTATAAATGATCATATCAATGATAATGGTAGATTAGCACAGATAATAGTGATGATAATTATCCTCATCATCTTAATAATAATGATAATAATAATAATAATAATAATAATAATAATAATAATAATAATAATAGTAATAATAATAATAATAATGATAATAATAATAATAATAATAATAATAATAATAATAATAATAATAATAATAATAATAATAATAATAATAATAATAATAATAATAATAATGATAATAATAATAATGATAATGATAATGATAATAACAGTAATAATAGTAATACTAAATTATTATTGCAATACTGATGATAATAACAATAATGATACTAATAATAACGACAATGTTGATAATGATAATAATAGTAACACAATCATAATAATCATAATGATAATAACGGTAACAATAATAGTAGTAATTTTATGATAATAATGATAGTAACAATAACAATAAAAGTAATAATCAAAATACTACTAATAATAATAGTAATAATGATACTATTAATAATGATGATGATCATGATAACAAGAATTACAATGATAATGATGATATTGATAACAATAATTATGATAATAATAATAACAATACGATGATAGTAATGGCAGTAGTAATATTAATAATTATAATGGTATATAAATAATAGAAAAACAATAATAACTGATAATATTATTACTGATAATAACAACAGAAATGATAATGAAAATAAAGATGATGATAATTATAATCATGATAATGATATCATGATTATCATCATTATTATTATCATTATCATTATTACTATTATTGTTATTGTAGTAATAATGATAAAAATGATAATCGCAGTGATAGTAACAGTAATACCAACAAAGTGATAATATTAATAATAATAATGATGATAATAATAGTAATAACAATCATTATTATTACAAAATCGATAATGATAATAATGAAAATTATAATAGATTAACAATAGTGAAATAATATTAATAGTGACAGTGAAGAGGATAATCAGAATGATAGAAATGATAATGATGATAATAGCAATAATGTTAATGATAATATCAGTGATACCAGTTATCATAATAGAAGTGATGAGGAAAATGAAAATGATAATTGCAAAAGTAATGATAATAATGATAATAAAGATGATAACTATGATAATGATAATAGTAATAATAATAATGATAATGATAGTAATAATGGTAATGACAATGATGAATATCTTTATATTATTACTGATATTTGTATTATTACGATAGTCATTATCAACATGACTGTTAATATTATTATCAATATTATTCTTGTTGTCATAATGATATCATGATGGAGGTTGCAGTGATAATAAAGATAATGATAATACTTAACAATAATAGTAATGATGATAGTGATAATGATAATAATAAAAATAATGAAAATAATAAAAGGAAAACTAATGATAACGATAAAAAATTATTAATAATGATAACAATCGTAATAATAATGATATTAGTACTATAGTAATAATAAAAGTAGTAGTAGTAATGATAATGATATTGACAATAATGATATTAATGATAACAATAAATCTAATAACAATAATTATAATAATAATGATGGTGATGATGATGATCATCATAATCATAATAGTAATAATATCGATAGCAATAACAATACTTATAATGATAATAATATCGATAGCAATAACAATACTTATAATGATAATAATAACAATACTTATAATGATAATAATAACAATACTTATAATGATAATAACAATGATAGTAATAATAATGATAATAATAGCATTAATAATAGTAATAATAATAATAATAATAATAATAATAATAATAATAATAATAATAATAATAATAATAATAATAATAACAATAATAATAATAATAATGAGAGCAATAATAATATAAAAAATAATTATGATAATAATTGTAATAATAACAGTAACAATAATAATGATAACAACAATATCAATAATAATTATGATAATAATACAACAGTAATAATAAGAAAATAATAATCTTAATGATAATGATAATTAAAATAACAACAACAGCAACAATGAAAATGAGTTATAATATTAATGATAATGATAATAATAATTATGATAACGATAATGATAATAAAGCCCCCATCACCACCAACAGCGAAACACAACATGAAGGAGAGCAATAGAAAAGGATCATAAAAGCAGCACAAAAAGACAACCCGCCATTTGGAAATGCGTGACCCGCTGTTCAATTATGCAAAGTTTTCGGGTTGCTCTAACAGCCTGACAGGAGGCATGGCGTGACGAGGTAAATGTAGGAACATGAAGGCATTGTAAATGTCGTAATGGAACTCACGAGAGCTGCTGTTGCAA
>NC_091550.1:37530946-37540946 GCF_042767895.1 Penaeus vannamei | reverse complement strand
GCTTGATAAGTGAATTAACGTAATTATGATAAACCTGTTAATTAAACTGTAATTATTTAGACGTGTCCTTAGCTCTGCCCCGTACAGAGTTATGTTCAGTGCTAAAAGAAGTGAAGTTTGGGAAAATGTGGCGAAAACATGACAATACTTTGTTTCTAGGGAATATTTACTTATTTATTTTAATGGCCCATGGATACAGTAACGGAATAAGTCATAAGTGACAGTTCTGGCAGTATATATGAAAGATTAAGATTTAAATTATTTTTAGAGTGAAGAGTAAGAAAGGAAAATTATGAAGATTAAAGGAAGGGGAACGATTAATCTATGCCCAAATGAAATCATTGAAAGATACTGGTAGTATGGGTGCGAGGGTCTCAATTCCGTCTCACGTATATTTTTATTTTTATTATGTTATTGCTAATCTATTTATATTTAGTAGGCAAAGCGAGGGTATAGAGTTAACCTTAGATATGAATTGTTACTAGAGAATATTTATTGTTAATATTTCCATTATGATATGCCGCCTATTTATTTTTATTTGTTAGTTGAATAAAATGCAAATGGTTAAAAATGTTCTTTTTTATAACCATTGTATATTTGATACACACTAAACAGGTATTAATACAGTCCAACTCACGAGCTTTAAATCTGTTGAAGTCACGCTACCAAAGCTGATACAAGATGAGCAACAGTCAATTTAGTTAGAATATATTTGATTTCATATAAGATTACAAATTCCCATTGTTACATATATTTATATATACATATTTATATATATACATATATATACACGAATGCATAAATATATACATATATAGATAGATAGATAGATGGACACACATACACACACATATATATACGTTTATAAATATATATACATATATCTATATATATGAATATATGCATATGTGTGCGAGTTTTTGTATATATATAATACACACATACAGACACGCACATATATGTATGTGTGTTTGTATATATATATTCAGTTTTATTCGTTCAGACTTTTCAAAATCTGTTGTTGGACATAGGCCTTCCCCAGACGATTCGCCATCATTCTGTCCACAGCCTTCCGGTTCCAATGATTTTGAAATTTCTCGAGGACATCTCGCCAGCGGCTTTTGTGTCGCGCTCGATCTCTGGTTTGTCCTCGTCATATCTAACGTGTTAAGGTTGTTGTCCAGCCCTTGTTGGTTCTCCTCGACATGTGCCATTCCCGCTCTGTTTTAGTATACTTATTGTCTCTAGAATTTCACGCACTTTGGTTTGTTCACATAACCACTTTGCTAGGTTTCTTAATATTCCATATTATATTAACCATAATTCTTTCGTGCGCGCCCTGCATTGACTGTAATTTTAGTATTTGTTTCTTCGTGAGATTCCACGTTTCTGCGCCATATGGGACTGTTGGTATAAGATGCTCTGATCGTAAATACGTTTTAGCACAATTGGCATATTCTTGTCTTTAAATGCAGACAGCCTTTTCCGAAAGCATTCCAGCCCGTTGTGATTCTACACTTGATTTCTTGATATCCTTTGATGCGGAACTCAACGGGATGAGATGAATAGCTAGATGTAATGATCAGTTTCGTCAATATCTGCGTCGTTGACTCAACACACACACACACATATGTGTGTGTACATATATGTGTGTCTATATATTTGTCTGTCTATATGTCTATATATGTGTGTGTGTGTGTGTGTGTGTGTGTGTGTGTGTGTGTGTGTGTGTGTGTGTGTGTGTGTGTGTGTGTGTGTGTGTGTGTAGAGAGAGAGAGAGGCGAGTTGAAATAACTACATGCAATGATCAGTTTCATCAATAACTATGCCGTTGATCGTTGCAGTTTTATATGGTCTTCCACTCATTCGTTTTTCATGATCGTAGTTTTAGAGGACCGTCCTAGGTGTGTGTGTGTTGGGGGGGTCAAATTGAGTTAGCTAGCGTATAATATAGGTGCATGGATGAGAAAACTACCAAACGAGTATTAGAAGCCACGCTCTAGCTAGTTCTTATGCAGTCGACGCGAGACCCGCTAAACACCTTGGAGAGGCACGTCGCTAATTGCGCCCAGGTACACCTATGCGGACTTTTGCTTGTTGCAATCGTGCATGCGGCATTTGATTATGACAATGCGCATAGATGTGAGTTCGTGAATGTTCAAGGAACACTTTTATACCAATATAAGAAAAAAAATTATATCACCATTTATGACGAAATTTGTGAAATATATCTTTGAAAAAAAATTAAATTTTGTGTCCTTTTACACACGAAATATCCTTCCATCGAGACACCTTGGTAATATGTTGTACCTTACGAAGTCATCTGTACGCATACCGAGTACGAAGCACTAATGTTTAAAAATAGCCGTATAAGTAAGGATTGATATATTTCCGTTAGACTTCGCCCAACGGTCGGTACATCACAGCATCGGTAAATTTGATTTGATTTGAAATTCAATACGGAGGGTATCTAGAAGTCGGATTTTTGAACTTCGGATGTATAAGCGAGATACTGATTATTTCATATTGAAGCTGACAGTACACAGTAATACCCGCTCTGAAATAAAACGATATGGAATTTTGAGCTCGTATGTGTCCGCAGTCTTCATCTACAATTGAAAAAGCTATCGCATCTGTTTCGTGCGTTCCCAATAAAAAAATATTACGTTTAGACATTACCTTAGGTTTTAGGTACCATGAATTCGCAAATATCCAACCACACCTAGGCGTCTGCATTATTTTATGCACTTCTTAGTAAAGATAATGGGTGCAAATGGCCAATCAACAACTCTGCACTGGTTTCCTATTGCAAACATGTATGCATATATATGTGCGTGTGTGTGGTCTGTATATATAATGTTTTATTTTATCGCCAGAGTGAAAGGATATCCGCTTTACATTCACAATGCATATATATAATAAATAATCTAATCCTGTTTACAGAAAGTGTACAATGAACTATTACAGCAAGGTTCATGGCACAATGGCAGGTCATTGCGACAGAACAAGTATTATTCATACCTCTCCCATCCAGTTTTAACTCCATATCTCTCATTGATATTTTTTCCCAATGAATTATCATATTTGCTTATTCTTCGTTCGTCAAACAGCGTTAACCCCTCCCCCCCCATTAAGTCTCTCCCTCCTCATACCTCTCCCTTTCTTTCGTTAAAGTCGTCAAAATAAAATATTAAACTGGCAACTGACCATGTTAAAAAAAAAAAAAAATCTTTAAAAAAAGTTCCCAATTTAAACATTCGTTACAGCGAGAAGTTTGGTGAAAATAAACATCTTAAAATCGCTGTCGTCTTTTAGGTAACATTTTCCAGGAGACATTTCCCTTGTTAACTTTGCTCTTGAGATTTTCCTGTTTAAGTACTGACGACTGCTTCAGCCTAAGTGTCCAGTGGTTTACACACACACGCACTTTTTTATCTATATAAATATATATATCCATGTCTATATATATATGGCTCCGAGTGTGTGTGAATATAACATACACAGACATCTGTACATCAGTCAGATAATTGAAAATGTTTCTCTATCCCTTTCTCCCTCCTTGATCGTAGTAAAAATCGCAAATGGCAGACGTCTCTTCCCGGCCGCCACCGCCCTGTGCGAGAACCAAAGCTAACGATTCGATATATATTATTATACATCAGTGGGTCTCATGGTCGAGACCCAGGTGAGGGTTGCGAGGGTGTTTCTGAGGGTCACCGAAGGACCTTAACAAAGAAAAGAATCCACAGCTGGAAATGCAAGGAAAAGTTAATGTTTTTTTATATTTTCTTTTCCATTTCAATTTTATTGGAATTCATTATGTTAGTAATTTAAACCTTTATAAGGAGAATAACGTAAGCTCATAAACATATGGCAATTATTGCTAACAGGAAAATGATTTGATATATTACTACAAGGTCTTTCATCTTTGAGTCCCTACCAAAAAGGTTGGGAAACACGGTTTTACGTGTGTGTGTGTATGTGTGTGTATTATATATGTATATATGTGTATTTATGTGTGTGTGTATGTGTACGTGTATATATATATATATATATATATATATATATATATATATATATATATATATATATATATATATATATATATATATATTATATATATATATATATATATATATATATATATATATATATATATGTGTGTGTGTGTGTGTGTGTGTGTGTGTGTGTGTGTGTATGTGTGTGTGTGCGTGTGTGTGTGTGTGTCCGTGTGTGTGTTTATATATATATATACATATATATATGTATATATATATATATATATATATATATATATATATATATATATATATATATATATATGGTAGAAACCCCACAATGCACAAACTAGATTCATTGAAGCAAGTGAGCAACAGTTTCGCAATCGTCTTCGATTCCATCTTATATATATATATATATATATATATATATATATATATATATATATATATATATATATATATATATATATATATATATATATATATATATATATATTTCAAGACCAATACTGATTGGACAATTGAAAGGTGCATACGGTTTATAATTGCTAAGATGTCTATACCACGTAGAATTGCCAGAGTCCATCGAAACGTTAACTTACGTATTTTTATTTTGAAGGCATAATGATATAGCAAAATTTAGAGCTATAATAATTATAGTTAATTACATTCATTAACGAGAAGTGGTTGGTTTGTTTAATTGAATGTGGGAAAGGAATAAGCGGTGTCCTTGCAGAAAGAAAGAGGTTGAGGGAAAATGTCTTTGGGTTTTCTTTATTTTTCTTATATTTTTGAGGCCCATGGATACAGCAACAGTCGGAGACAGTTCCTACTGTACCAATAAATAGATTGGGAATGGGATTTTACATCAAAGTATAAGACAACAAAACATGTAATCAGGGGAGGATGGATTACCTTATCGTCCAAGTAAATAACGGAAAGATACCGGGAGAAGGGGGGGGGGATGAGTTTGATTTTATCCCATAGACAACTCTGTGCCATAGAATGAAAGGATATCCGCTTTACATCCACAATGCATGTATATAATAGATAATCTTTTCTTGTTTACAGAAAGTGTACAATGAACTCCTGTTTATATTGAAGATGATCCTGTCTCATGTTAGATTTTATTATGGTCAAAGAAATTATTATTGATTTGTAGTTAGTAGGCAAAGGGAGGGTGTAGAGTTAACTTTAGACTCAAATTATTTTAGTAAATATTATAACGTTTTTCTTGTAATGTCAATTGGTGATATGTATATACCACCCACTATTTATTATTTGTTTACAGGATAAAAAGAAGTTGCTTGAAAATGCTTCTATGGCCGTTGTAGCTTTGCCGCACACACTCAACAGGAATTAATTTGATCCACCCCATGAGCCTTATGATCATTAAGTCATGCTACTCATGATAAAATTAGGTAAGACTAAATTGGGTTTTTTCAGGGTTTCTACAAAATTTCAGTCCTCTGGGTGCTGGCGGCGATACCAAAGTGACATATTCATTTTTTGACAAAGTGGCAGTAATTATTTAGTTATGATTTTTTGTTTGTTTGTTTGTGTTTTTGTTTTTGTTCATTAACATTTTTGATACGGCACTGTTGTCATCGGTGGGATTTTGAATATCGATACAACATATATATGTGTTTGTGTGTGTGTGCGTGTAAATTTATATTTCTATATATATATGATAAATGAAATTATATTTATTCAAGTGTATAAGGATATATAAGATATATGAAAATGTGCACTGGAATATATCAAATATATAAATGAAATTGAAAAGTATATAAGCTTTATCAATCATCTAAAGTGTATATTGAAATACATTAAAATTCCATTGATATATATCAAAATCACATTGAAATATATCAAAATTCCAATGAAATATGTCAAAATCTTTATTGTAAGAACTAGACATTTATATATTTATAGCATAGGTAGTATCCAGCAATCAGTGATCTTAAGCCAACAACTTTTCTTTGGATTCAAATACCCTTTTTGCATACTTAAAATCTTTTGTTGTATTTCTGCTCGCCTTACATTTCAAAATTCTGATATTTGTAAATATTATTTTTTTGTTCAAACCCACTACTGCATGTGGACATACATGGCAGTTTACAGTAAACGTTATCAGTAATGGAATGGCAATAAAAGTTTGATAAATATCAGTAAAATATTAAGTTCAGCAAAATTTTCAGGATACAAATATCCATTTCACAATTTGTAATATACAATACACGTTAAGTGCAAAACTAGGAAATAGATGCACAGTGAGAATTAATAACGCTTATTGGACAATAATGTCAAAATACTACGCATATATTGTAGATATGATCACATCGGCTACATACATACTTGCGAAGAGGCACACACGATATGGTGCAAATACAATTAATAATTCAAATAACAGCATATATATGAATGTATGTATACATACATACACACACGTGTGTATATGTGTATATATACATATATATATATGTATGTATATATATATATATATATATATATATATATATATATATATATATATATATATATATATATATATATATATATATATATATATATATATATATATATATGCGTGAGTGTGTTTGCGTGTCTGTCTATCTATCTATCTATCTATCTATCTATCTATCTATCTCTATATATATATATATATATACATATATGTATGTATGTATGTGTATATATATATATATATATATATATATATATATATATATATGTATATATGTATGTATATATATATAAACACATATACATATACATATATATATATATATATATATATATATATATATATATATATATATATATATATATATATATATATATATGTATGTATATATATATGTATATATATATACATGTATATACATATATATATATATATATATATATATATGTATGTATGTATATGTATATATTATAGTGTGTGTGTGTGTGTATATATATATATATATATATATATATATATATATATATATATATATATATATATATATATATATATATATATATATATATATATATACATATATATATTCATGTATGTATGTATATGTATATATTATAGTGTGTGTGTGTGTCTGTGTGTGTGTATATATATATATATATATATATATATATATATATATATATATATATATATATATATATATATATATATATATATATATATATATATATATATATATATATATATATATATATATGAAGAGAGATAGAATTCACGCGCTCTTCATATGAGAGGATGAACAAACACTGACTCCAATGGCCTTTATACATGTTTGCAGATTCTCTTACTTCTCTTAAACCATCGAGCTTTATTACATTTCATTCTGAGAAGCTTTAAAATTATCTTTGACGCTATCGAGAAAATGATGAATTATCGTGGTCCTTTTAGTTTTATCTACATCGTTCTGCTTTACATACTAATAAAATACATTAAGATAACGTGTGAAAACGTTGATAACAATATTGATAATAGTAATGGCGTTGGTGATGATGATCTTGGTAATAACAATTATAATAATATCAGTAATGATTATGAAAAATAATAGTAATAATAACATTAACTATAATAACAACAACAATAATAATGATAATGATGATAAGGGTATTGATGATGATGGTGATGATGATGATGATAATAATGTTAACAATAACTAATCATAAAGGTTATGTTGAAGGTAGTAAAATGGTAATAGAAATAATGACGATAATGGTAACAATAATAATAATAACAATGAAAATATAAAAAAAAATGATGATAGCTTTTATCATTATAACAATAGTAAGACTAATAACAATAATAATTATCATCAATTGAGTGTACACTCAGAGATATAGCGTATGAAAGGGGATTATAATATATATATATATATATATATATATTTATTTTTTTTTGCGTTTTCGTAAGTACTGATAAACGTGTATGTTTGGTGTTTAGTTCAAGATCTAACCCGTTAATGACTGAATAAATTTTCTGTTAATATGTATGGCCAGGTAAAACGCCTTCGCCTTCGTCCCCTCAAATATCTTTCCAGGATACCTTTCCAGCTCATCCTTTGCCATCCAACTGGTCGGTGCTTCTCTGCCGATGTCCCCACGGTGCCTTGCGTGGATCTTCCTTTCTTCCTCTCGACTCCTGTTGCGCCCGAACCATCGCCCTCTCGCCACTATGCCAGCTTTCGGTCCTCCCTCCTCAGCTCCGCATCGCTCTCTCAAGGATATTCCAAAGATACACCTCCGCGACTTTGTTATATTCAGCAGCTGTTCTCTCCTCCGCAAAGCCCGTGTCTCCGAGTCCTGTTATAACGGCGTACCTCTGCCATTTGCGTGTCCTTGGTATCTGCCTGTCCAGCGCTACGCTAACCTCATTGAACTTCGACCTACCGCGCTTTATCTTCATCATCTTCAGGTCTTCTTTCTTTGGTTAATATACTTCTTAGCTGTTTGAACCTCGCAACTCGCTCCGAATGGTTGGGATGTGCAATTTCTGTTATCTTTTCTTCTTCTTCTTGGAACTAATTTCTGGTTGACCTTCATTCCTCCTCTCAATACTATTCTGGCATTAAACTATTCTCTGCAGATCTTACATGGAGAATCACGTAGAAGCAACAACGCATATTGATGAACACATGCACACAAAGAGGCGACATAAGTACATCCAAACAAAAAGGAACAATTAAACACAAAGGCACGAAAACACATAAACTCTAATATTAATGAACAACAAGTGAAGACTAAATTTTATTTAATTTTCTCACTTTGTTAACTGAAGAAGAAAACGTGACATGGCGTAATTGACACCGGATTATCATAATGACAGAAACAAACATTCTGAATTTCAAACTATGATTTTCCTTCACTGAATGTTGATTATCAAACACAGTGATATTTACAGAAATAAAAGTGGTGAGTCTTTTGTGTAAATAACGACTGGTGCTTCCTCTCTCTCTCTCTCTCTCTCTCTCTCTCTCTCTCTCTCTCTCTCTCTCTCTCTGTCTCTCTCTCTCTCTCTCTCTCTCTCTCTCTCTCTCTCTCTCTCTCTCTCTCTCTCTCTCTCTCTCTCTCTCTCTCTCTCTCTCTCTCTCTCTCTCTCTCTCTCTCTCTCTCTCTCTCTCTCTCTCTCTCTCTCTCTCCTCATTTATCTATCTGTCTTTATGTCTATCTATATCTATCTATATCTATATACCTATATCTATCTATATTCATCTCTATCTATTTCTATTTATCTATCGTTTTATCTATATCTATATATCTCTATTCATCTATATCACTCTCTCTGTCTCACACTTTGTTTTCCTGTCTATATGCTTCTATATCTTACTTTTCTATTTATCTTAATATTTCTCACGCTCACATACAGAATCCAGAACATACTTATGCTCAATAACGCACATGCATACACAGACGCATGCAAACTTGAGCTATGGTCATACACGCACCTGATATCTAAATATCGCGGCTTGTGGTTGTCGCAACTAAAGCACTGTGATTGCAGGTTCTCCAAAATGTTGAAAACCAAAAGTTGCTGTGACTAAAGTTTCTCGTATGTGTGGATGTTATGTTGAAATGTATAGAGAGATGGATTTATGTAAAAATGTCTTGCAAGTAGGTGAATTCTAAGCCTTGACAAAGACCCACGGAGAATTATGTTGTGTGTTGGGATATTTCTACTATGCTATTAGTACGTTTGCGTCTGCGCTGGCAAATTATCAAACTTTTTTTTGTGTTTTTTTTAGCATGGTTCCAGTAAAAAAAATTGAAAGAAGAAAAACTCATAGCTTATTTGAGGTTAACCTGTATAGAATTCTCAAATGCTTCCAATCTTGAAGTCACAATACAGACCGCCTTTTTTAAATTTCAGTGGAGATGACTAATGATTGAAAATGATGAACAAATAAAATATTGTTTTACTCTGAAAGGTCTCACTGAGCTTTCTGTCATTTTATTAGACTGACCAGACACAACTTTGTGAGTGT
>NC_091550.1:37520946-37525946 GCF_042767895.1 Penaeus vannamei | reverse complement strand
TATTATTACTATCATTATCATTATCGTTATTATTATTATTATTATTATTATTATTATCAGTATCATTACTATCATTATCATTACTATCATTATTATTATTATCATTATTATTATTATCATTATCATTATTATTATTATCATCATCATCATTATTATTATTACTATTATTTTTATATTATTATTATTATTACCACATCATCATCATCATAATCACTATTAATGTTATTGGTATTATTATTATTGTTATCATTATTACTATTATTATTATCATTATCATTAATGATGATAATGATTATCATCATTATAAATATTATCGTTATTACATTATCACCAAGCTTGTTATTATTAGTGGTATTTTAATCATTACCATTATTAGGTGCAGTAGTATTATCATTAATCTTATTACTATCGTTATTGTTATTACTATTATCAATATTCTTATTACCTTTATTATTATTATAATTGTTATCATCATTATTGTTATCATCACTTTCATTATCATTATTATTATCATTATCATTATTGTTTTTATAATTGTTATTATTATCATTATCATTTTTTTTACTACATTATTATTATTATCATTGTTATTATCATTATTTTCATTATTATTAGTAGTAGTATCATCATTGTTGTTATCATGTTGTAGTTGTTCATTTTATTTATGTCATTATTACTATTACTATTATTACTATTTCCATTGTCATTATCGTTACCATTATTATTCATTATTGTTATTTTGTTATTATTATCATTATCATTGTTGTTGCTATTGTTGTTATAATTGCTATTATTGTAATTATTATTATAAAATTCATTATTATTGTCATTATATTATCATTATTTTATTATTGATATTGCCGATATCATCATCATTACCACTTTTACCATATTTTCACGTCATTTCCATTTCATTTCATTTCACTTCATTTCTTACGTACCTTTTCATGTCATTTCCATTTCACTTTATTTCTTTTAGTTACGTAAATTTTCACATTTCCATTTCATTTCATTTCATTTCTTTACATATCCCTCCACGTCATTTCCATTTCAATTCAATTCATTCTTTTCTTTGCGTACCTTTTCACAGCATTCCCATTCCATTTCAATTCATTCCTCTACGTATCCTTTTTCACCTCATTCCCATTCCATTTCATCTCATTCCTCTACGTAACCTTCCACCTCATTCCCATTCCATCTCATCTCATTCCTCCACGTAACCTTCCACACATCTATTCCAGCACGAAGAGCAATGATCCTGCCGGCGACCCTCCTCCTCTGGCTGACGGCTTGGCAGACGACCCACGGAGTGATGCCTCGCCCCCTGTATTCCATCCACGGCAATTCCTCCTTGGCTCAACACAGCTGTTTCTTCGTCGGCGCGCACGTGTGTAAGGTCTACGTCAGGTCTTTGCGGTGATGATGATAATAATGATAGGAATGAGGATGATAAGGGTGATGATGGTGATGATGGTGATGATAATGATAATGATGATGATGATGATGATGGTTATAATGACAGTGATGATGATGATGATGATGATGATGATAGTGATTATGATGATGATTATGATAATTATACTACTAATAATAATGATACTGATTATAGTAATAATAATAAATGTAATAATGATAATGATAATGCCAATTATACAATGATGATAATAACCTAGATTACAATGATAATCATGATAATGAAAATGATAAGGATTATATTGATACTGAAAAAATGATGATAATAGTAATAATAGAAATAATGATAATAGCGTTGCTGATAATGATAAGGATGATAGTAAGAATGATAATGACAATAATGATATTGAAAATAGTGATAATAATGATGATAATGATAAGGATTACCATTGCCATTAGCATTATAATAATAATAGCAATAATAATGATGATAACAACAATAGTAAAGGTAATAATAATCATAATAGTAATAATGATAATATTGACGATAATGGTAATAATAATGGTGATAATAACAATAACAATGATAATGATGACGATGGTAATAATAACAATAATAACATTATTGATAATGATAATAGTAATAATGATAGTGATAATAACAATAACAATAACAATAATAAAATTGATAGAAATTATAATAATGATACTGATAATAATGATAATAATAATAATAATAATAATAATAATAATAATGCTGATAATGGGAATAATGAAAATGATAATAGAAATAATAATAGTATGATGATAACAATACTAAGGATGATAATGATAAAAATAATAATAACAATAATAATAATGATATGACAATGATACTGATGATGATAATGAGTATAATAATGTTAATAATAACAATAACAAAAATTATGGTGATAATAATAACAATAATAGTAATAATAATGATACAATGATAACGATAAAAAAATAATTATATTGATAATGTTAATGATAATAGTAATTGTGATAGTAATAACAACTATGATAACAATAGTAATAATAATAATCATGATATTGATAATAATGATAATGAAAATAATAATGATAATCATGATGGTATTAGTAGTAGCAATGATAGTAATGATAATAAGAATAAGAATAATGATGATAACAAAAATGATAATATTGATGATAATAGTAATAGTTATAACAATAGCAGCAGTAGTTAAAATAATAATGATGATAATAGCAACGGTAATAATGATAATGATAATAACGAAAATGATAACAATGATAACGATTATGATAATAATGATTATGATGATAATTATGATAACAATAGTAGTAAGAATGATGATGATAACAATAATAATGATAATAATTATGATAATAATAATAATGATAAAGATGATGATAATAATGATAATAAAAATGACAATAATGGCAATACTAACAACAGTAATGATTATAATGATGATAATAATGATAATGATATATCTTTTTCCTTCTTTCGGTCTTTCCATTTGAATTTCTCTCTTTTGCTTTATCCCTTCTTTCCTTACTTTCAATTGTCATTTACTTTTTTGTCTCATTCTCTCTTACTGCTTCCCTTTCCCCTCGCCTTGTGGACCAGGTCTTGTTCTTGAAGTTTTATTTTATCTAATTTGGTAATTATCATGTGGTATTGGTATCCATCACTGTCATCTCTATTATCCTCACTATTAGCAATATCAATTTCATTTTTATTTTGTTCCATTCGAGTTGAAAAAAAAATGTTATTTGCAATATCATTTCCCAATTCATTTGCCTTCTTCATTAAGCTTCTTAAGAAAGTCGTTGTAGCTAAAGATGACCCAAGTTAGCCTTTGATCTTATATTTCTTCGCCTTGTCATGTTTTCGGCCAAAATTAACAAAGCAAAGGCACGGAAGATACAAATATAGGTTCTATTATTCCCCGAGCTGTGTTTTTTATAAATCTTCTATGACCATAAAACAATATAAGAGCTTGATGCTTCTCACGGAAAACTTAGGAGAATGACGCTTTATGCTTCTAAGCATACTTTGAAGTCAAAATTAGTCCATTGTTAACGAAGATATTGTTCTCAGTCAGATATAAATCTGCTCTTGAACGGAACGTGGGCGAGTGACGCTAGCACTGAGCACTATCATACAAAGGATCACAAAATTCAGATAATCTCCATGCATGTGAATGCTGTAAAGGGATCCTATCAAGCAAATATTGGAACAGCAACGCATGCACTTATGTAAATGCAAATAGGCACATACACGCAAACGCACACACAGATGAACGCGCATACATATGCGCGCGTATTTACTTTCATAGAAAAAAATTGGTTTAAACTGAACGTAAAGCAGCGAACTTATAGCGAAGTGATAGAAAATATTGAAAAGTGAGAACAAGGCCTTTGGGATAAATCAAATCCAGGCCTACGGGGTAAATCAGCTGATATAAAAATCATCCCCGGCAAGTGAATGTAGACCACTTCGCATCACCAAACGGGGAATGCCGCTTGGTGTTCACATATAACAAATAACGATAGAAAAGATGATTCCCACATAAAAAAAAGATCACTGACCCTAAAGCCAGTCAGATTATCAACACGAAATTGACTGATAGATAGTTAAATATATAGATATAAAGACACAGATAAAGATTTAGATATATATGTATAGGTATATATACATATATATATCTATAAACCAGTCTGAGCATCAACACGAAAATAATTAGACAGATGGATAGATAGATATAGATATATACATAGATACATATATAGGTTTATATGCATGTATATATACATAAACATATACATACATATAAGCCAGTCAGAGCATCAACACGAAAATAATTAGATGATAGATATAGATATATACATAGATACAGATATAAATATACATGTATACGTATATATAAACATAAATAAACTAAGAGCACCGACGCGATAACCTCCTCCCAGGCGAATGCAAGGCCGCGTGCCTGGTGGAGCGAGCGTGCAGCGGCTTCACGGCGGAACCAAGGCGCGGCGAGGGATTCAGCTGCTACTTCTCGGGCGACGCGGCTCCGGAGAGGGTCGAGGTCGCAGGCAGCGTCACTTACCTTAAGCTTGGTATGACGTGTTAGAGGGTGTTAAGGCTTAGGAGAAGAGATGAAATACCGAGCTTTTTTCTTTTGTTCTTTCTTTCTTTCTTTCTTTTTGCATTGAGATAAATAAAGAAAAATGTCACGGTGATTGAATGTACGTGGGTATGTGCTTTCTTTCTTTCTTTCTTTCTTTTGCATTGAGATAAAAAAAAAATGTCACGGTGATTGAATGTACGTGGGTGTGTGCTTTCTTTCTTTCTTTCTTTTCTTTTCTTTTCTTTTTTTGCATTCAGATAAAAAAAAACTGTCACGGTGATTAAATTGATGTGGGTGTGTGGCAATTATATGAATGAATAATGATCTGAATAAGTGAAAAAATGAAAGAAATGAGCCACCGCTCACACATCTCTCCCTCAGGATTCACTTCGCCTCCTAAGAACGAGAGTACTTGGGTCCTGACCTACTCTGACCCGGACCTCGAAACTA
>NC_091550.1:37505946-37508446 GCF_042767895.1 Penaeus vannamei | reverse complement strand
TTATTTTCGAAAGCTCTACCGGTTTCGCCTCTGTAAAATACGCAACGTGTTCGGATACGCAAAAACGTTAATTCCAATTCCTTTTATACATACGGCGTTTTTCATCGAGGGAGGTGTTGTATGGAATAATTAATAGATTAATTGGCACAGTCCTGTTTTGTGCCACGGGACTGATTATAAGATTTCCATTTCGCAGATGAATGTGCCTAATTTAATTTTAAAATTAAAAAAAAAAAAAAATCCGAAAATGTTTCAAAAGTAACGTCGAGCTCCCGACAAATGAATTCAAAATCACAAATTCTATATACCCTAAGGAACATTGACGCGACTACTGATTGCTTAATATACAACGGGTGATTCGAGAAAAAATAAAGTAATTTGCGGTGTAGGTTGGTTTTCGGTAAACTGAAAATTTAGGCGAGCCATTGAATAAAAGACGTAAAGAAAAGGTGATTTCCTGAATCCTCCCATTCTTCTCTAAAATTGATAGTACGAGCGAGGTTATTTAGTCCACTGAAAAAATAATAGAAACTCGAACGGTTCACTTGCCGCATAAAAAATCATTGACATAACGAAACCAAATCGTGTCTGGAGGGAGGACAGAGTTCAGATTCGCTCGTCTCCATGGATAAATTCGCGAGAATCGGGCTCAGGCTGCTTCCAATCGCGATAACATTAGTTTGCTTTTAAAATTCGCCGTCAAAAAACAAAGATATTATTCGTAAAACTAGTGAATTTTGATGTGGATTCCCTATTTACTAATATATGTATAGATGGATAGATAGATAGATATGTATGTATGTATGTATGTATATATATATATATATATATATATATATATATATATATATATATGTATATATATATATATGTATGTATGTAAGTATATATGTATTTGTGTGTGTGTGTGTGTGTGTGTGTAAACATACACACACACATATGTGAGTGTGTGTGTGAATAGATATATGCCTATACATATGTATATATACACACACGTACACGCACATATAGAGGTAGATATTTGTAGACTGATAATATGTGTATGTGTGGATAGATAATTCACCCCCAGATCCCCACGGAACCCCACAGGGCATCCTCAGGAAATCCATGAAGACCCCCCCACCCCCCCACCCCCGCTGTGACCTCCTGACCCGGGCCAAAACCTCCGCCCGAATCAGCCTCGCCTCGCTCCTCCGCCAACTCCTCCTCCTCCAGTCCTTCCTTCTTGACACTTTCCTCTCTTCCCTCGCCTCTCCCTCCTCCTTCCTCCTTCCTTCTGGCTCTGCCCGCCAGGCTTAATTAGGATGAAGCTGAGGTGGCGGTTACAGGCTGCGAGTGTTTAAAATGTTTTCGTGGCTTATTCTTGTTTATTTTTGCGCCGCGAATTGTATTTTCTTTCTCTATTTCTTTCCCTTTCTTTATCTATCTGTTTGTGTGTTTATCCATTTCTCTCTCTTCTTTGGTATATTAGGATTATCAGTATTATTATCATCACAGGTTTTCGTAATCATTAGGATTATCATTGCAGTTATCATTATCATCATGATTATCATTGTTATTATCATTACTATGATCGTTATCATAAACAATTATCATCATTTTCATTATTATCATTTCTATTATTATCATTATTAGTATTATTTGTAAAAGAAGTTGACTAGCTGGATTGCAGTATAGGATTATTAAACAAATTATTAGTTGTGGAGGAACCAGTTAACAGAGAACCTTAGTCTCTCTACCTAAATCTCTGCTCCACAGATCATCAATAATTCCCGGGATGCTTAGATGTTTACTCCAGGAGTGAACCGTGGCTCGTCTTTGGCACTGCGTATGTTTGCATTCGTTATTTAAACGGAGCGCCACTCTCACGCCTCTCCTGGCGGAAGACAGCTAATCAAACACATTTCTGGAAAGAAAAGGTTTTCTCCTCAAAATATCATACGAGGCATTTTCCACAATTGCGTCCACAGGATTTTTTTTTCACAATGTTAATTCTAGACCAAAAAAAAAATAATTAAATAAATAATATCCTTACGCCTTGTGTTGGCGTGGAATAGCTAAAGCCAACGCAATTAGGATCATTGGGGAATACAATACCATTAGTGAATCTAATGGATTCAGTGAAATCAATTCCCAACAAAATATATAACAACGCAAATAAACTTATGTATTAATCCCTGGATGAAAAGATTTTTTTTTAAATGTTATAGCAACTGCTCTACAACCTGTGTCTTCAAACCTAACACTTACTATCAAATAGGCACTCTTTATTAATCATATCACAAGTTCCACCTATTTATATTAGGTGGTACCATACATTGACTAATGGATAACCACTTACTTCAGTGTGACAGGTGTGGCACCGAAAAACTGAGCAGAATATTAAAAATTTAACACGTATTAAATGCGCGCTGTATGCCATCCACGCAACGATCTCCTCTCCCAAAAATACAATGATACGACTCCTGGAGTTCAATCTGATCATTTTCGAAAACATTTC
>NC_091550.1:37469910-37472410 GCF_042767895.1 Penaeus vannamei | reverse complement strand
TGAAGCCTAAAGCCTAGTCCAGACCAAGATACATTGTATCAAAACAGTTGTGCCACAATGTATCTGTACTATCCCAATTTAGTTGCTCAAAAACTGAGCAGCATTCCAAGTTTGTTTCTACACAGTTTAGTAACTGTTGTAAAACAGTCTTGAAGGACAAATAATTTTGTCCAGCAACTGTCGCATGACACTCAAGAAATACTGACACCACTTTGTATCTGAATTGTTTCGTGACTCATGTGAAACTGTACTTTTGTACATCCAGACCAAGCTGCACTTCACCTCCCACTTACTGCGTGTGGAGTCACCTCAATCACTCCAAGCGTCTTTTTTGTTGTCCAAGTTTTTAATGTGTAAAAAATACAACCTGCATGAAGAAACAAAATACAGTTACAATAATTCACATAGCTTAATAATGCCTGGAAAACTATTAATATTTCATTATTCAACTGTATTGACTCACAAAGCTCAGTGCTGTCAAAAAAAAAGAAGCTGCCTATCATGCAGCCCATCAGTGCTTCATTAAATATGAAGTGACTAGTCTGCCTATGTGACTCCTGTGTCTGTGTAATGTAGATTCCATGGCATGTGAATTTTTTAGTATTTGATATCAAACTAATTAAAGGAACTTCACAACCCAGCACAAGCCAGCAGACAACTGACCAGTGACTAGATGATGATGAGTCATGTTGCCCAGAATTTTGTCATTTTTTCCCATATCCAGTGGGAAACAGAAATACATTTCTTGGAATTCTTCAGCAACAGTTACAAAACAAATTTAGATTGTTACTCAACTGCTGAGTGACTCTTCAAATATTTTGTTTGGGACTGTAGCTCAACAAAATATCTTGGTCTGGAAGTGGGTATGGAATCATGTCCTACAACTGTTGCAATACAGTTGCGAGACATTTTTAGATTTGCTGAGCAACTGTTTCAAATTAAATTAAATTAAACTTAAATTTGTTTGAAATCTCTGTAATAAATATCTGAACTTGAACTGCAAAGCTTTTGAAATTTCAAGAAATATACTGCAGAAACATTTGAAGATATTATTATTTTTCACGTGCAACATTTCACACATATTGGGTCATGTAGGCATGTGTGTGGGAGTGCAAGCTTTATATTACAAAGGTTGATCTTGGTTCTGACTAGGCTTGAAAGGATCATGAAAAAAAAATTACCCTTATGATTTTTATGATAACATTGTCATAACTTGAAGTTACATGTGTTAACACTTGTAGTATGCCTAACATTTGTCATAAAATGCTGAATTTAGGTTCAGTACATAGGGGGGGGGGAAATTACTCTTATGATACCAAAAATTTTGTCCATAGACATTAGGTAAATGTTTACCAATGGTTTATTCCAATTTCAATGTTTTTTGCATTGTAACACCACGGATTAAGAAAAAAAACAAAAAACAAGTGAAGTGCAAACCTTTCCCATCAAATTAAGCTTTATTTCAGCTTTCAGTGATGAATAGTTGATTTGTCCAAGCTTTAGATTCAAGTAATCCAAATATATAATAGCACTCAAACTTTGTAACTGTATTCATAAGTTCAAAAGATGCTAAAATACCTTAGCAACTAAGCAGCCACATCTATTCAGGCCTAAGTCAAGTGGGACTGTCTGACTCATGGATGGATGATCCAAGGGCAGGCCTAGACCAGGAACACCACATGGCAGCCACTGGCCCCACAAAGCAGGACCTCGCTTTCTATGACCCAGATTTGGAGGATGAGGATGAGGATGACCTTGATGAGGATGAGGAAGACCACAGATTGGATCATGCAGGTGGGAGAGCCTCTCATTTTTTGCTTTATTTGTATAATTTGGGGGGAATATAGATGTACTTCAAAATTTCTGGTCTTATATTATATATATAGATATATATTTTATCACAGTGTTGCTATGCTATGATAACATCCCATAATTTGCCTAGGGAATGTGTTTTAGTGATTTTGAATTAGAACTGGAACAAGTTGCTTATGGCATTACCAATATTCATCTTGTAGGACAAAGAAAAAGAAATGCCCAGACTTATGAGCTGATGGCGGTGTGTGAGGATGTGGACCTGGACAGCAGCCACCGAAGCAGTATGTCACAACAGGATGATGTTCAGCCACTCAAGAGGGTTCAGATCAAGCTGGAAACAGGCACAGGTGAAAGTGACTCAGAGGACCAGGATGTGGATCTTCAACAGCAAGAGGATGATGACAACAATGTGACCCACTTCATCCCCATGCAGGAAGAGGTTATCATCCACCAAGAGGCCATGGAGATGCATGAGGGGGATGATGACGAGCAGAGCCCCAACCAGACTGTCAGCATTGTCAGTGAAGACCCTCTGGCCCAGGCTGTCAAGGTGACTCAGAGGACTAGTGATGTTGGGTCAGAGAATGTGGCCAGTCTAATGACCTCTTCTGCCATGTTAGATTTAGCTGCTTCCCAGCATGATGCTACAGCCATGTTAGACATAACTGGCACTCCTCTCACTGCC
>NC_091550.1:37447410-37462410 GCF_042767895.1 Penaeus vannamei | reverse complement strand
TATTTTACATAAACCTTTTTAGCTTTTTTGCCTTTTCTAATGTGCATATTTGTCTTTTGATTTGCTTTATCCAGATGGTATTAGATTATTTTCTTTGCACTGACTCCATATCATCTCTCTATGTAGTAAATAACTTGAGGCAAGAAAAAAATATGTAACAATTTATTATTTTTTTGTAATTTTCTGTTTTCTGTAATACAACCTCTGCTGCTGGTCACAGCAGCCTGGAATACAATGTTGAGCATGCATATGGCATCCACCCTGGAGTCGGCATTCTTCCAGTTACAGCATACGCACATTACATTCCACCCTTGGGTACTGATGGGAATAATGCAAAAGCTTCCTTCTAAACAACAAACGAGTCTAATCACACACCAAGAGGTTTGTGCACTCTACTCGAGTCTTTTCTATCACCCTGGCCTTCACTCATTACAGCACGTTCACATCATGGACATTTTTCCCGTAATGGCATGTTTACATCACCCAGCCCTCAACCCAGATTTTTCCATGACGGCATATTCTTGTCACCTGGATTATAGGGGTTAATATAAATATGCCTGACAGTGATTATAACTCTTCTTTTATCTTTTACTTGTGTTATTATCTTTAACATCTGTTAGTGTTGTTTTTTTCTCTCCCTGTATCTGTTTTTACAGGATTAGTTGATTAGTCAGTTGATCAGATTTTTGTTAATGGTTTGTCGTATGTGGTGAATAATTATCTTTTATCATTGTTTTCCTAAAGTATATACTTTTTTCCAAGTTTGAATTGAAAAAAATAAGAATCTGATTAAAACTATTGTGTTAGGATGTTTCTTAACATCTCCCTGTGTATGATAACGGGTCGCTGTAGCACATGTATCTATTTTATTAAAATATATACCAAGATATTGTTTTGATTTTCTAATAACCTTTCCTAACTTTCTAGATTAAAAAAAAACATGCACTAACAATATCTAAATATGCTAAACATTTTTTTGAGATTGTACCTTGAGTTCCAAATTGAATATTAATGTATAAATAGAAATGATACTAATTCTGATCAAGATAAATTTTAGGGGCTGTTTCCTTATCAAAGGTGAGATGTGCATACACTCAGCTAACAGTTAGTATGGGTATTACAGTATTTTTTATTCTGCAGAGAAAGGTTAATTCTTCATCAAAAACACAACAGATGCTAAATACATCTCTTGCACTGTCAAGCACTCATTCTTACTCCTACTTTTATTCTATACACATTTGTCAGAATAAACTCGGCTCAAATTTTATTATGTACTGTATGGATCTCATAATATACACTAATATGAACCTAAATCTGAAAAGTGGTTGTGCAAAGTGTGATGAATGTAAGTATTATTTGGTTTGAATATGTAATGTTACCAAAATGTTTTTTAAGAGAGTAGTAGTAGTATGTTACTTCGCACTTATTGCCATGCAGACAACTAAAGGAGGTACAGATGCCAGGAAAATCCTTTAGTATTTGCTTTCTCTGCTCAGTTGAAATAGTCGTATTCATTGCTGAAGAAAAATCTGGTCATGCTCAGTGTGTAACAAATTATAAAAAATTAAAGTACCAGAAAATGTTTTGTGTTACAGAAGATGAAAATATGAATGTGCAGAAATTCTGCTAAATTATTTTGCTTCATACAGTGCATGTTGTATGACAATCACCTTGGACTATAGCAAATACCTTAGTTGCTGGGCCATCTAATTAATATAATGTTGTGAAGGAGTACAAAGGCCATATAGCACTATGGTAAAGTATTGTGTCTGAAAGGGTAAAGAGGAGTTAAAGATTAGGCTAAAATGTGTTAGATGTCAAAGATTAGAGAGCATTATAGGATAGTATGGTAGTGAAAAGGGAAAAGAAGGGAGTAGGTGAACTAGAGCAGATATTAGTTGAAAGGAGGGGGGTTAAGGGGAGCTTAGGGAGATTGAGTGAATTACAGTGTATCTGTGACTCTGGAAGGTATAGGAACAATGTTCAAGGAAAACAGATGTGACTGTTGGAAAAGTAGAAGAATCTGGGGAGAGGGGGGGGGGTGGAAGATGTCACAGATTATATTGTGTTACAGGAAAGTATGGTAATGAAAAGGGAAAAATGACAAGTAAATGAAGTAGAGCAGGGATTAGTAACATGGGAAAGGTTAAGGGGGTAGAGCGATTGAGTGAATTGCATTGTATCTGTGACTGGGGAAGGAATAGGGACATTGTTCAAGGAAAACAGGGGTGGCTGTTGGAGAAGTAGGGGAAGAATCCAGAGGATGAGAAAGGGTGCCTGGTGATGAAGTATCAGGAAGAATGTCTGGAAGGGAGGGGTCTGGAGAAGGACATTGCTGTGATAGAGGAGATTTGTATGAGTATTCAAGTGGGAGTGGTAGAGAGGGTGGGATATGTTCGGAGGGTGTAGGAGGAAGGGGGGTAGAGCAAACTTGAGGAGGAGGATGGATATCCACAAATACTTTAAATGTAGAAGGAGTAGGAACAGAGGGATTGGGAAGTGGATGAGGGAATGGAATGTTCCCTTGGATCTTCTTTAGGAGGTTTTGGATGTCTAAGGGTTTGTGGAGGGGAGTTGGGTGAAGAGGACTGAGGCACAAAGGTTCTCTCATGAGGAGGAGAAGAGTAACTAGGTATCTGAGGAGCAGAAGAGGAGGAAGGTGTAGGAGAGGGTGGAGTGGAACGTTTAGGTTGCCTGGTGCTACAAATAAAGTGAGGAGGGGAGGTAGGTATCGGGGAAGTGGTAGAGATTGGAGTATCTGGATTTACACTGGAAAACAAATTTGACTGGAGGATAGGGTGATTAGACCTAGGATGGTTTAGGGTATAGGGAAGAGATACTGGGACAGATGCAGAAACATCTTATGAAGATGGTGGGGGAGCAGAGCGAAGGACTGTTTTGGAATAAGTTGAGAGAAAAACCTTGTGATGCTTCTTATTTGGCCTCATGTAGAGTGAGGCCTAGTAAGAATCTGAGGACTGCAACCTCACATTTAAGCTTATAGGCAGCTCCTAAAAAATACATTATGGGAGTCTCCACAATTGCCACATGTACATGACTGATCAGGCCAATTTGAATGGTCATGACCAGGTTGAGCACACACGGCAGCAGGCTGTGGAGCGACAATGTTTGGCTGGGAGGCCAAAACACCATTTCTGACATTGACGAGAAAGGGATCAGTATGGTAGGACAATCCACCAATGTAAACTTCATGGGGTAGGGCATGTCTGTGGGTGCTAATCCTGGCAATATTGACATGGAACTTAGGCCAGCCCCTGGGAGGAATAGTGTAACACTGTACTGCCATTACATCATAGTCAGCAAGGCAGTTAAGTAGGTAATTTAATTTTCACTGTCTGACCAGTCCTTGTAGATAAGGACCAGCATTTGGGGGGATAGAAACAGTTCCAGTACAAGTATTAAGAGAGGGGTAAGGTTTGGCAGGAAAAGGTTTGCCAATCAGGTCAGTTAGGGTAGCACGAGCTTGGGATTCACATGGAACTAGGACAAGGCTTAAACAATTGGAGGGACTGCAAAAGGTAACCTTGCCTACTTGTTTCTGGAAGCACTGCTGAAAGAGAAGGGCATTCTTAGAATAGGGGGCTGTGGATGGGAATCACAAAGAATCAATCCCACTTGGCTGGACCAAAGAGAGTACTCAAAAGGTTTGCAGAAGTAGAGGTAGTAGAAGGACGGGGACAAGAGGAAGATGGAGTGGTGTGGAGTGGAGTAGTTCTGTGAGGGGGGGGACAATAAGGATGAAGTGTGGTAATAAGGAAAGAGGGGGTAGACATTAGAGAGGACTGTGCAGTAGGAGATGGAGAGGAGAATGTTGGGAGAGAATGAGTGCTTTCTGGAGGTTGAGTAAGCGTTGAGGAGGGGTTATTAGTATCAGTAGTCGGAACCAAGTTCAAAGGAGGGGCAGGGGTCGGAAAAACATGAAAATCAAATTTAGATAGGCTATTTAATGAAGGGGTAAGCCTTAATGCCCCTATTAAAGGTAAAGAATCTTCATTATTGGCCATGGTGAGCCTGAATAAAATGGGGAAGAGAAACTGTCAACCCCTCAGGGTCCCCATAATGGGTAAGGTCTAGACAATTAAGCAAGGAAATACCATGCCTATGCCTCCCAAAAGGTGTTTATGACTGACTCAAACTCAGCCTTTCATCCTTTTAGCATGGCTCTCACACCTTAGTAATGGGATTGAAGAAGGGGGTGAAGAAGATATGGAAGAGGAAAGAATAGAAAAAAAGACCAAAACAAAATTAATTGAGGCAAGGGCTTAGGCCCAAGGTAGGGGTGATCCCATGACAACAAAGAGCAAGGTATTGGGAGGGATGAAGGAGTATAAATTAATGACATTTCTTAAAATCAAATTATATCACAGTTTATTTGACTAACAATCACATATTCATATAAGTATGCATATTTGCTTCTTTTGATAGTTATGATACTTCAAAATCTTTAGATTAGTACCATCAGTAATAAAATATTAAGATATTCTAAGGATATTTGATTTATATAAAACTGAAAAAAATATTTAATCACCAGAATCAGATTTTAAACTATACAGTCCCAGTAAAGGTGCTCTTCAATACATATATAATTGATTTAAAAGGTTATGAGCTTGCCATTGTAAATCAATTGCATACAACCACTGGAAAAAATCTTACATGTTAGTGTGTACTTTCATATACTTAAAAAATTCTTTCTTGCCTTCTTTATCCAATAACACTCTTAATCTTACAATGAAAAATGCCTTAGTGAAGGCCTTAAAGTTTTTACAGGAAAATAGACATGTCAGTGGAATATTCCTTGGCCAAAAATTTAAGTACCGATTCATGGCATATAATAGCGCTCTTCCAAAAGTTTGCATTTATCGATGCAGTCGTACACCCACTTCGATGTAACTAGATGCTGTCCCTGGTACTCGCTTGGCCGTATTCTGGAGTTACTTTCCTCCCTGTAAAGAAATTGATTATCTGCGGTACCATTTTTTATTTCTGATATCCTTAGTGTATATTTGTCTAATGAAATTAGAAAAAAAGGGAGAACACTTAACTTCTGTATTGAATTATAAATACTGCATCAACTGCATTACTAAATTCATTTGACCAATATTCCAATTTAAAGAATTGATATATTATTCCAATAACAGTCCACTTTTGCAGAACTTACTTGTCTGACACAACAATATGTGTCACCCCAGACGAACTCTTCTTAACAAAACCACCATGAAGCCTAAGGGCAAGGGAGGCTAGTTCTTGCCCTTCCCCATCCATCTAAGAATAGAAAAGAAAAAAACATAAACAACACTATGTAAAGATGCTTGATGACTCATCATTCATTGCCATAACCTTTAATATTAGTGTTAAATAGTTTTGTAAAATGCTAGATTGTATTAAGGGGGCCATCCCAAATTGAGTTACCTAGCATATAATATAGGTACATGGATGAGGAAACTACCAAACGAGTATTAAAGCCCAGCTGTGGCTAGTTTTCGGTCGGTGATCACAAGACCCGCTAAACACCTGGGGAGGTAAACCACTAATGATCACCCAGGTACACCTATGTGGACTTTTGCTTGTTGCAATCGTGCATACGACATTTGATTATAACATTGCGCGTTGATATGAGTTCATGAATGTTCAAAAACACTTTTCTACCAATATCAGAAAAAATTTATATCAGTGATTCATGACAAAATATTTTGTGAAATATATCTAAAAAAGAAAAAAATAATTTTTGTGTCTTTTTACTCACAAAATATGCCTCCATCAAGACTTCCTAGTAATATGTTGTAGCTTATGAAGTGATCTGTACGTATACCAAGTACGAAGCATTAATGTTTGAAAATAGCAATATAAGTAAGAACTGAAATATTTCTGTTAGACGTCACTCAGCAGTCGATACATCATAGCATTACCGCTGTAAAGGGCAATTCAATACGAAGGTTACCTAAAAGTCAGATTTTTTAACTTTAGCTGTATAAGCGAGATACTGATTATTTCATATTGAAAATTATAGTACACAGTAATATCCGCTCTGAAATAAAAACCTCGTTTCTGTGTGGAGTCTTCGTCTAGAGTTGAAAAAACTATCGCATCAGTTTCGTTCGTTTCCATTAAAAAATATTACGTTTAGACGTTACCGTAGGTCTTAAGTACCATAAATTTGCAAAACAGTTTGTAGGGATAACAAATATATTTTCTTTAGATATAAAAGTTGATGTAGGCCTACTAAATAAGGATGATTAATTTTTTAAAACTATGATCCCAACTCTCGTAATTTTTGTGCGATTCAAATGTAGTTAGTTGCTTTCACTAAAGCCTCGGAGTCCTGAAGCCATGTAAATGGACGATTTTCTAATATTGACTTTAATCAAAAAATATAAATTTTTTAAAGCTGAAGAAAAAAAACAGAACAAAAATAGAATTATACATCAACCAGTCCCATCCACAAAAAAAAAAAAAAAAATGGAAATTAAAAAATTAAGCTTGGGTAGATCTAACACAATAAGGGTATTAGTCAGAAAAAAAAAATGGAGTTGGGATGTACCAAAGAAGAAGAAAAAAAAGATAATTTTTTCGACTTTTTGAGGGGCATTCCCCTCCCAACGGAGAAAGGGGAGTGGCCCCAACCTCACTCCCTATGGGGGAGTGAGGTTAGAATCATATATGAGATGAAGCGCAATTCTGTACTCTATATCATGCATAAAGAATCAATGAGTTATCTCCAACCAATTTTTTTTTATGAAGAAATGAGTAGGGAAAGGTGGTCATTTCCTGGGACGACCCCCTTAAGTATCATGAGTACCATGTATATGTCAAACTAAAACTCACAAATACTGCTGTGACTGGACGGAACAATGCACGGGTTTCATCCATCTCGCACAATGCCTCATCAAATTCACGCATTTCCTCCACTGTGAGGGGAATACAGTCCTGTAACCAAAAAACAGTCACTGTATAAAAATCTGCACATCCATAATCAACAATATAACATTATGCCATTTAATTGTTAATTCTATACTTCCAGTTGCACTTCCCATATTTCTAACACAAACGCTTGAATATGTAAATATGCCTAAAATGTGTATATATTACCAGTCTGTTGGGTTGAAGTTTATTAGAACTTCAGAAAAATATAATAGTTTGTTTAAAATTTAGGGATGGTATATGTACAGTAACCAATAAATTAATAAGAATACGCTAAGCATAAGCAAATGAGAGAAGGAACCACAGGGGGTTTCATTGAAAAGTTCTTATGATCCATGCCTGTAAATGCAAATAAACATTCAAAACCTTGCCACACAAACCTCTTTCTTCATGTTCTCCATAACTCTTTTCAGTGTCTTCTCATCTGTGGGTTCATAATAGCTGTCACCAAATTTATCATACAACTCCTCCATGCGTTTCTTTTCTTTTTCCATGACGTGTATGGCATCTAAGGGACCCCATGGTACCAGGCAACACTTGGCTTTACAGGAAATGACCCATGATGGCCGAATAACATTATAAGTAGAAGTCGCTATGTAATTGTTGACACGAACAGACCTTGTGTCTGTGATGATACAATATGTGTTCCCTCCTGAAATGAGAGAAAAAATTATTTTAACAAATTTGAGATTCTTACTTTTGGTTCCTTATCATTCAAAAGCAGCAGCCTGAATATTTTTATTTCCCCACCCCCCCTCAAAAAAAAAAAACATAAATCAAACCACCATTTCACCTATGACTGTTGAAAAATCCTTTATAAACCTAGTTCCATATTTTTAGCTGGTACAACTACATTCAGTGTGAAAATAAGTTATGTTTTTAAATATCACTACCTGGGTGCTGAGTCAAGGAACCACCATGCTCTACCACAATCTTCTCCAGCTGTTGCTTGGTGTAGTCTTCATCACCACTCATTATGCACATCTCCAGCCCACTGAACAATTCATCTTTCTGGAATGTTGAGTAAAGCCGGTAACATGACTGGAATTCTTTCCAAGTGGCACTCACACCCATGCCATAAATGTGCCTGCTCTAAGTTGTGCATCCTATACAGCTGTTTGCTTATTTGGCCATTACTGCAGTGGTTTAGGAGCTACAGCAGGTTAAAAATAACTTTTTAGACTCATTCAACTACACAATCATATATGTTGCAGCCAAACTGTTTCACATGCTTAAGCTATTGTATTTCAAAATCTTCCCTTGAGCAGTTGAATGCATGGTGCATAGCGTGTGGTTTATTTTGGTACATGAATCTCCCATCAGCACTGGATTAATTTTCTCTTACTTTCAAGATAAAACTGTTCACAGAAGACAGAGGACTCACTTTGACAACCCGCGATAAGTCAGCTGGACGGAAGTGCATAGGAAGGGATATCTGTTCCACTTTTGGCAATGCTTTACGCTTGAGTGGGGGTTCATCACTTATATCCAGAAGGTGCTTTGTGGCCAGCTTACCAGATGCTTCCTGGTGACAAAAAGAGTTTGAGAGAAAAAGGAAATACAAAAAAATCATTCTTCACTTTCTTTGTGCTGTTTATGACTTTCACAGTGACCTTTTGTCAGAGTATAAAGAGATGAATAAGCATATGAAGAGGAGTGAAGGCAAGAGTAGATACAGAAATACACAAAATCATATAGCTCAGGCTAAGTGTAAAAATCCTAAAGGTTTTGATATTTTATAAATTTTTTAGCAAACTCCATAAAAATATTAGAGCTTGATGTCAAATGACATTACTAAAAATATATCTTAATCCCTTCCCACTAGGTGACATGTACAAACATGCCATGGCTGTTGTGGACCAAGTAGTGGGTGGCATTGCATCTCAACCCTTCCCCGTCATCAGCTTATTGGATTGAGCTAGTTTTTCTCCAATGGTAGCAGCATCATTTATATGGTGAAACTTTTATGCAATAGCACCTATATTGATGGTAAACCACTTTTTAAATTTTTTAAATATCAAAATATAAGCTTTTAGGTGTCTATTGTTGCCTGCAAACTATCAAACACGGAAACTGTTGATGCACACTAACAACCCCGTGTTTATGGCCCACTAGCCAAATTTTTAACCCAGGGTTAATGGGTTAAAAAGAAAAAATCTGATTTACTAACCCTACTCATTTTTCCCATGTTATAAGAACCTGAACATATCACTTGGCCTTAAAAAGAGAAAAGAGAAACAAGACAAACCAGAAATAGAAGACACAAACACTGACATAAGGATAGCTCAGTAAAAAGGAAGAGAAAATGAAGACAGATGAATAAAATAAAGATTAGCTTTATCACTGAACAGAACACTTCTCAAGGTTTACCTTAACAAGTGAATCCAATTCTTTTGTTGTAAGTGTATCGTACCAAGGCTTGTCATAACGGACCTTCTCCACACGAGGGAACCTCAGAGTCACTCCAGTTTTGTACATTTCACTTTTTACTACCTCTGCAGCTCTTACCTGTATAGCAAGAAAATACAATTTTAAGGATACCCTATTATACAGGGTGTATGGCCAATTAAAAAGATGCAGAACTTGAGAAAACTCTACACAAAAGTTAACTATCACACACAAAAGATATTTACACTTGTACTCATATTCACTGTCGCATTAGCATCTAGGCTCATTATTTGTGTATTATATACTTTCGTTCTTATATTATCATCTCTCCTCACTAACATATAATCAACCTTTCACTATCTTAGTACCTGCACAATGCATGACTTTGCAGGATTAATCCACAGATCTGGCTTTTCCCTGGTCACAAAGACCCCAGGGGGAGCTTGCCCTTTCCTGGCATGGGGAGACAACTTAGCCACGAGGTCACCAAGTTCAGCAAAGGTGTAGCCTGACCCGACACGGCAGAATGAGTGGAATTCTGTAGGTTTTCCTCCTGTAGAAAGGATAGAGTGTGGAAGTGAGTTGCTTCAGTCTGGTATATAGGATTTGAACATTATAACGAAGCAATATCAAATGCATTGAACTAAATGAAGTGAATGGCTTCAGTTGGACACACTTCCAGAGACACAGGAATGAGATTTAGTAAGAGATCAGCAATCATTTAAGAATTACACAAATGAAGTGACTGATTTTCATTACAAATACTACCAGCATTAATTATATTATACTTTGACATTCAGTGACTCAAAGAATAATACAAAAAATTGCTCTGAGACCATAATCGCTAGTCATTCATGATTTATTGTTGATTAGTCATTATCACTTCAGACATAGTCCAAGCTTAGTTCCGTTCCTTTACTGCAGTCTCACTTCTATCATTATTTTCATTTTGTTAAAGAAAAATAAAACCAGTAAATTCATGTTTATACTTGCTTCACTGAGGAAACCCACATTCATTCTTACCATGAGAAAGTGAATATTCTACATTGTTTATAGCCATCTAAAATTAAGTCTCTGGTTGATGTATCTTTTTTTCTACAAAAGTTTAACAGAATCCAACTCTGCTTATTGTTAATGAACTAAAAAATTTCCTTAGGAACAAAATTATTGTAATCTCCATACTCTGTTACTTAATGGAATGAACAAAGTAGAAGTTTTCTTACAGTCACTGCAAACAACCTCAAGTGACATTTCATTATTATAATCATCTTTACTAACACTAGATTCACCAAAAGCTAATTATGTTCTGTCCTTCCATTTACAAATAAGAGAAAAATCCATGAAACACATAACAGATCACTTGCCAACTTCATTACTGGGGACAGCAACACCCAGCAGAAAATGAGAGAGCACCCCTTTGCGCCTTCCCGATCCATAATACGCTCCAATGATCAGTAGATCAAGTTCTGAGACCAAGGAGTCCACATACTGGTAAAAAAAAAAAATCATGGTAATGATAATAGGAATGATAATATTAATAATGATACCTGTGAAAGTGATCATAATTTCAATAATAATGATAATGATGTCCATAATGATTATGAGGATAATAATGATGATGATAATGATTAAAAATAATACTAAGATTGATTCAGATCCAAACTAATTAACATTAATCTGACTTATACCTCTGGCTTGACTTTGATCCAACCTCCTTTCCGAGAAGCAGGGCTGTAAATGGAATCTGGGTTCTTCAGCACAACTCCTTCTTCTCGATTGTCAATGGCTTCATTCAAGACTCTGATGACATCTTCCCTAAGAGGAATGGAGAGATGTTGTATCAGGGGGCTGCCTATGGTTTAAGCACTGGGTCCTATAAAAATAAAAGACATGAATTTGGCAGTTTGTGAGATCATAAGAAGAGGAAATACCATTGATAATAAAATATCCGGGCAAATGTCTATAATGTAAACTTACGTGTAGCTGGCAAAGAAAGGATTTAAGTCTGGACTGAAAAGATTAATTCTTTTATGCTGAAGACTCACAGTGTTTGTTTAATATAAAAATAGTAAAAGTAAAATTTGCTCACACCTGCCAGCAGGAGGAACTTTGATTTATAGTCACTTTATTTTCATCAATTCAATTATTCTTAATCTTGTTGCTCTTTCCTCTTACTTTATCTGTTGGCTTCCATGGCCAACAGATAATTAAAAACTTCATTCCTCAAGCAACCTTAACCCATCGCAGACGGGTAAAATTTTTGGCAAGTGGACGTATGCACAGGCTTGTTGGCACGCACCGGTAGTTTCCCCTCTTTGCGCCCGGCTCGATCGGTTGTTTGCGAGCGACATTTAGCACCTAAAAGCTTTTATTTTGCTAAAATTTATAAAAATATTAAAATTTTGAAGGTTTACCTTCATATATGTGCCATTGCCTAAAATCTTTACCATATAAATGAAGCCGCTACTATCGGAGAAAAACAACTTCCGTCCGACAAGCCAGTAGCGTGGGAATGGGCATGACATGATGCCCCCCGGTGTTCAGTCCACAACAGCCACAGCATGTACGTACATGCCACCCGGCAGCAACGGGTTAACAAGAGTAACAACAGCTTCACCATGAAATGAACATCTTACATACTTTGTCGTGACCTCCACCTTTGCAGAGAACTGGATTCTTCCCTCTAATGGTATGAGCACAGTCTTCAGCTTTTCAAGCCTCTCCGACAGAGGCAAATTAGTCAACACCTGTAATCATCAAAAGGTTCAAAGTAGAAAATAACCAACTGATTCTCTGATTGTCACATTTTCAGAATTCCATGACACTGTATTACACTGTAACTTACACATTGCAAACTTATTGATCCTGATTTGTAATTTTCCCAACGTCTGGTATTATCTTAGTTATATAGGTGACACCAAAATTACAACAATGCAATCTTCAAATATTTAAGCCCTTCATTCTTAAATACAAATAACACTACCTGGCCATTCAGGTAAATGATGTCAAAGAGGACAAGGCAAACCTGCAAGTCCCCATCTTCTTTTAGATTTTTGACATCCAAATGTTCTCCTGTAATAGCAAAAAAATAATAAGTAATATCAGTTTATATACTGTGAACTATGATCACAGATTAAGAAGTTATATGTAACATTTGTAAACCCTCATACCTCTGCTGTACCTTGGTATGATGAAAAGTTGTTCAGTAACATGTGTCAGAAACACTAACTTTATGATGTAGAAGAATATTTTATTTTGAATTTATAATAAAATGTTTTAAAATCTTTTAACCCTTCAACAGCTTGAGCATATAGTCCATTTACGCTATTGAGTGGCACATTTGCAGTTGGCAATTCCTAATGTTGCTGTTCACCACAAGGCAACTTCCTACATAACTAATAGTTACAGTTAACCCCTCAGATCCAGATGTTTCACTACATGCACATGGCACAAAATACAGATATTAGGTTTACTTGAGCAGCCGCTTTGATGGGTGTGTGGTTTGTAGGCAAGAGGCTGAAAACACTCATGTGCAGTGACAAAACTTCATCACTTTGCAAAGTTAATTTCTCGTTTTCTGCATGAGCATATTTAGCTTTTTTGCCATTTTTCCAATGTCTATATTTGTCATTTGGTTTGCTTCATCCAGATGGTAATAAACTGTTTTCCTTGCACAGACTCCATATCCTTTCTATTAGCAGTCCATAATTTTGTACAATAATAATAACATGTAACAGTTTGTGTCAGCTTTTAATTTTTTCATAATCTTCAATTTTCTGTAATACAACTTACATTGCCAGTCACAGTGGGTATGAATAAGATCCTGTGCATGGATTCAAAGTCCTCCATGGAGCTGGTGCTTTTCCAGTCATGTTTAATGGGTGGTACATTCCGTACTCGTTCATCGATGCAAATAATGCAAAAGTCCCTTTCTAAATGCCCACTGATTCTAATCACAGGCCTCATTTGGCCTGTAGGATGTTCTAAACATTCATCAATGTGACAAATTACTTGTGGCTCTCTGATTTCCTAAATATTGAGCAGGGTGCCATAAAAATCATTTCATTCCAACAATTCCAGTTAAAGTGTCCTGGCCTAGACATCTATAGCAATAATAGTCTGCAAAAAGTTAAATTTTTAAAAAGTTATAGTCTGCTTTTATTAGAAAATAATGATTTCAAACTGCCAGCTAGAGAGAAATGTCTGTGTCCTACAAGTTTTATATTCTTTTCATCTGTGTTTCTTGACTATAAAAATAAGAAATAACAAATCAAAATCTGGTTTTCTATCAATTCTGTCTTCACCCTATTATATCAGGTACATTAGTCACCAGAAATAACTATTTGACTATTCACTTTCATGAGTACTTATACAGTGCTGTAACCAATCAGAAATAATATACAGGCAATTTAAAAGTTTTGAATATGGTGCAGTCCAATTAAGCTAGAAGACAGTAGTTTTCTTGTGGGTGGCAAAGTACCAACCTACCTACCGCTGTGCCATATCTCCAGGACTTGGGCAACCATGGACTTCCATCACCTTCTGTCTCTTGTGGCTCTGACGAACTGTCCACCTGTCACATTCCCTCGTGGCAGTTTCACCAATCCATCCAAATACTTCACACTTTGTCTTCCTCTCCCCCTGGTACCCTCCACCATTCCCATTACCATCAGATTCTCTAGCTCCTCTCTCCTCATTGCATGACCAAAAAATCCCTGATATTCCTCATTACAACTTCTCCATAAAACGAAAACAAATCCGGAGATAATACACAACCCTGCCTAACACCTCTTGTGATGCTCTGCCACTCTGATTCTTCTCCATTTACTTTTACACATGCCTTTTGTGTCCAGCGCAGATTCTTTATCATACTGAGTTCTCTTCTGTTCACCCAATGCTTTTCAATATTTCTATTAAGTCTTCATATCTGACTCTGTCAAAGACTTTTTCATTGTCAATAAAGCAGGTATACAGGTGTCTTTGTTTCTCTATCACCCTCTTAGACATTGTTCTCCACATAAAATTGCGTTACTAGTACCTTTCCCCTCCACAAATCCACATTCTTCATCCGAGACTTTACTTCTTATTCTGCCATGTAATTGTTTGAGTATAACTTTCAGTATGATATTTGTTATTTGACTCATGATACTGATAGTTTTGTGCTTTTCGCAGTACAGTGTTCCGCTTACTTTTGCTATTGCTATAAATACAGATTTACACATTTGTTCGGTTATTTGTCCTAAATTATAAACTTTGTTCGCTATCTCTGTGATACTCTTTACAGCCATATTACCAATTGCTTGAACATTTTGATCGTAACACTGTCACTTCCTGCCACCTTTCCTCTCTTCATGTCATTCATTGCCCACCTTACTTTACTCTCAAGAATTTCTGGGCCTTCATTTCCTTCGGATGTGTCACATATCTCTGGTCTCTCATCCAAAAATAGCTCATTTACATATTCACTCCATCTTTGTCCCACCTCCTTTGCATCCATCACGACTGTCCGATCTTTATTTTTCACTGCACCGATTTTATTCCACTTACGTTTCTGAGTTACTTCTTTTATCTTGCCATATTTTGAATGTTAATTCGTTCTGCATAGTTCCTCCACCTCTTCACACTGCTCATTTAGTCATTTTTCCTTTCTTCTGGTACATTCCCAATGTATCT
>NC_091550.1:37427410-37432410 GCF_042767895.1 Penaeus vannamei | reverse complement strand
TGTATATCACACTCATTGCCCTCACAAGCATTGCAGGAATCAGTTTTTTTGTTTTTCTTGAATGGCCAGACTTTGTGCTTAGTGCATTTTGACTTGATATAAGAGAGAAATCAATACGACAGACAAAATAATGCCATGTAAAGCCCAATAATGTCGATTGGAAATATCTTATGTCAATAAGCTTTCAAATGATGCCGGTAAGAACGTCGTTATTTACAACTAAATTGTCGTACTGTTTTTGTTTTTTTTTGTTACGAAGTTAAACATAGGCATGTATTTGGTTTTCTTGGAAGCATATAATTTGACACAAACATAAATCATCTTCTTATATTGTATGTAATATATATGAGCTATCAGATAGTCAATGAGGCAGTTGATAACAGATACAGAAACAACCGGCGTCGGTCCTCAGTTTGGTTTTAAAAACATAGTAATATTCGCCATTTCGTATTACTTTGCATGTAATGACAATTCTTACGGTCAACCTTATAATACAAATTATTTTGTATATATCATATTGATGTCATATAAATGGTGTACCAAAAATCCATAATTAGGCTTACGATACAAGACCATTATACGATCAATTTTGCAGTAATGATGAGCATATCTACTGTAAAATGGAATGAAAAGCACATATACACAATTCATCAATATTTCGAATACAGGAGCAGAATAATACCCATCGAATCGCCTAATTTACAAACAATAAAGTGTAGAAAGCCTGCACAAACAAACTCTCATTGCAGTATTGCCGCCTAAGTGCTCTTCATGCTAAACTTAGCGTGTTATATAGCTTGACTCTAGTCTATAGCATATCCAAAACTGTTCATGAGCAGCCAGTTACATTGTAATTTGAGTGCATTTTATTACTCGTAAAAGACGCGATAAGCTATAAGCATTCCATTATACCTTGTTATCGATAAACACAATTAATTTTATCAATTTTGTTTGTCGGCACTCTCCGTGTTTAGCGGAAACGCTCTTCCTGATGGATCGAGCAAGTAATGGGCGTTGCACGAGACTTGCAAGAGAAAATATCACCTGTTTATGCTTTTTTTTAATATAGTCTCCATTCTTACCCTCACCATTTTTTTTTTTAGTAAAATTCAGCAAATTTCTTTTAACGCTTGAGTTGAGCGCCACCGAAACCGCGGCGTTTGCAGCGCTGGCGTAGCGTCACCGCCATCTTACCTTGTTCTTCTCCTCCTCGCTGTGGCGTCCCCCAAAGTGCGTTATTTTTAAGACTTTTACACCCTTTGTGAGTATCAGAACACCTTACATTGTCCCCTCCCTTTTGGTTTCAACCACGATACCAACATTTTTTGACTGAGAAGAAGAAAAGAGAGTAAACAAATGACAGAGGAACAAACAAGGCGAAAGAAAGGAAGATAAAATTATATTCCAGTCTTACCAAAAACAAACCTGAGAGAGAGCGAGAGAGAACGAGGATACCTCCATTTCTTTCCCTTCTGAGGCGCGCGAGAGAGGGCATTTACCTACAAGATCTCCCAATAATTATAAAAAAGAGAAAATGGCAGCTGAAATTCCGAGCCCTGGTCTGAGGGCTAGGCCTGTTCCTGATGTGTTTGCTGTAGGTGGACCTGTGTCTTGTTTTAGTTTATATTTTCCTAAGTTACGGGCTCCCATGGCTCTTACCAGGTAGTGTTTTATTGATTTTTAGTTTATAGTTTTATTTCTTGTCTTTTTATATCAGAACTGGTCATTTTGTTCTTGTGTGCATCTGTATTTATGAGGTTTACAGTGCATGGAATCAGCAGCTTGATTTTTTCAAAGACACTTTTCATCCATGATATATCAGTCTTTAATTACAATGAATGGGTACGTTTAGTACCACAAATAAATTAACTCGTGCTAGGTTATATTTCAGTGAGCCAGTGAAAGTATACTTTGACTTATTTAAGGCATTTAGGGAATTTCTTATAGATAGCTATTTTCCTGAGTCGATAATCACGCAGCTCAGGAAGACATGCTTGGATAGGATGTAGGGAGTTGAGGTTGAAGAGGTGGAGGAAGAGGTAGGATATAATAGCAGTCTTATAATAGCAAAAACAAACACTGGATTTAGTAATATAGATTAAAGATATAATGTCAGATTTCAAATATTAATATTGCTGTGGTCAGTATTGAAATGTGGCATTTAATCTATAGTTTGTCAACCCATAAGCTAACCCAATATCACCATTCCTTACTTTACTTTATCTATATTAACTAACTTTAACCTATCTGTGGGTCTCCTTTACTTTACTGTATTTAACCCAAACCAAGCCAAACTATCCATTGCCGTATCCTTAGATTACCACACCTAATTTTATCCAGTCTTATTCTAACCTAAATTTATATAATCCAACCCAAGACTTTATTTTTCTTCACATTACAAACCTCACCTAACCTCACTTCTTTTCACTTAATGTAACTGTACCTTCAACTCAACCAGACCTTTTCAAGCCTAAGACCTCAGATTGGCTTCAGGATCAAATGCATTTTCTCATCCAGTTTTTCCCATATGATAGATAACCCTATGTTTAACATTATCATTGCCTTACTCCTTTTGCTATAACCTACAATAACCTTCTTTATAATGGTGTGCCATATTGGAGCTGACATGCCTACCAAGTAGTCAAGTCCACCATAGTGATGCTGATGCCAGATACCACATGTTTGTCATTAACCCACTGATGCATGGATGGCGAAAATACGTCATGTCTACTGTGAATTCTATTTTTTATATCATGTATACATAAAATTATTTGGTTACCAAGAAGTCTGTTGCTAGGGCTACCTATCTTATCTGTTTACCCTTTTCCTCGATTTTTAAAAATATATTTTTTGAAACTTTGTAATGTTGTTAGTATTCTTAATAACATAAAAATATAATCTTAATCTATATAATAATAACATCAATATTGTTAACACAAAAGAAAAAAAAATCAAGGAAATGGGGAAATCTGGTGAGGGCATTTAGGCCTCCTAATTGGCTCACAACGAGACCAAGCATCAAAATCAGAATATATGTGCTGGTAGTTTCTTGATCTTTTGGAAATCACTAAGAGGGTGAAAGTCGTAGGAATTGTTTGACTCCATCACATTTGGGTATCAGTGTCATTTATAATGTTAAGTCATTCGCATTAAAAATAGCTATAAAAATATCATGGATAAAAAGTGTCGCAAGAATTAATCCATCTGGTGTTTTCATGTTGTTTACCATAGCCATTGTGATGTGCACTAAGCAAAATTACCATATTTATGACTGTTAGTATGTAATTAGTTATTTATTTTATTTCTGTCTTTTTGTTGATTCTCAGGATTAGTATAATTCTTACTTTCTTTGGCTTAGTTTCTTCTGTAGGTGTTTTGTAGTTTGTTTTGATGATGGAAATTTTTAAATGTAGATGTCTTTTGTTTCTGTACCTTTCTCTTCCTATTTCTCTTTCTCACTCTCTCTCTCTCTCTCTCTCTCTCACTGAGAAGTACTTATGTCATGCTGTCTTGTTAGGGCATGGGTAGTGGTATTCTACTTTGGGGTAGTAGAGAGGTAGACAAGGTACATTGGTAGTAGTATTGCAGGTAGAATTGGCCCTTAGGGGTTTTGACTAGACTCGAGGTCACGCTAATGGGGGGGGGCGCTTAAACCCGTCCCCCTAAGGTAGCATGTTAGACAATGTGTTGTGTTCTCTGCGGTATGTCTGAAAGTGTGTATCAAAGTTGTTGCAGTGACCTTGAAGCAACATTTTTTTTTTTTTTTTTTTTTTTTCTGTTATCATCATGGTATAATTATCATGTCAGAATATATATTTATGATGTAATATCATAGTGTCATAAAAATGATGAAAAGAAAAATGAAACAACTGTCTATATTTATTTTTCCCAATTTACATTCACCTAAAAGAAGAGAGCATCATGTACACTTTTTTGTGTTTTGTGTGAACTAGGAAAATACTTATAACACAAAAATGTGAAATACAGTAGTAATTATTTAGTCTTATTTCATCCTTTTTTTGAGCATAGATATTCTGGGTTTGGTAAATGTCCAGAACAGGACCACATCAAGCAATCTCATGACTTCCACATAAAGTCATCAATATTCCACCACCTCTATTTGGCCTGAGAAAGCTTATTCTGGTTCCTAACTCTAATCTGGGAATTGTGCAAGCTCTGTCTTGTCAGAATTTATATGGCAATGGTTGTTTGCCTTTGCTGGAGTGCAGAGTGTGGAAACTATGACAGTGATGGATTTAGGTACGCACACTAAAGTATATCAAATTTACAAAGTGATTGTGGCCTTACATGTACTCATCTTTTATTTTATTTATTTATTTTTTTATATAATAATGATAATATTGTATTTGTCCCCTATGGCCCTTACCTTAGCTTTTTTATACACTTCTCTGCTCTCCTGGACAGTTACTGGCTCTTTTCCTCACTCTGTCTCTAGGGAGGGTATAAAAGAAGAAAAAAGAATAAGTTTTGATATAATGAAATAATGACTGCACTGACTTTCATCTTGTTACATCTACTTACCATATAAATGTATTATCATATGTATAACAGACCCTATCTGTGTATAAGGAAAGTTCATTGCCAGCTTGAATGATAATAAGGTTAAGAGAATACACATGTGTTATGGAAAAGGAAATGAAAGATGCCTTGTCAGATCATCTGAACACACTACGTCCATAAAAGTTCACCTTTCCAGTTTCTACTTTTCTTTATTTAGAAATATGCATACACTTATTAGGAGTCTCCCGGAAAAAAAAAGTCAAATCAAACCTAAGGCAAGGAGAATTTTAAGAATAATAGGATGAAAGATATAAGTCTGGCCAAATTTGAACACCAGCTTCCTCCTTTTTTCTCACGTTCTGTTAAGTATAATCGCGGATAGTACCGTGCTCGCTAACCTTATGAAACATTCCAAACTTCCGACCGGCTTCCTCAATCTTACACTGCAGCCATGGAGGAAAGATACTTAAGCGACCCCT
>NC_091550.1:37414910-37419910 GCF_042767895.1 Penaeus vannamei | reverse complement strand
TAGAACCATGTCCAAAAGTGTGGTCATCAGGTTAATGACAGTGTCATTAGTGTCCAGGGATCCCTTTACAGAGTGGGATTCTTTCCCAGCTGTGAAGGGAAGCAAGATGAAAATCCCGTCACCAAGTGGCAGCGCTATGTTGGTCTTTCCTCCCTGCAAGAGAAGGAAAGATGATGCCAGAACAAAAACTGTTGAATAATAACTGGGAAGCTTATTACTTAATTGTCTAAATGTTGATTATTATATCATGTTTGGTACAATTGTACAGTGAAAATAAGAAAATATTTTACAACTAACAATGGTGCTTCACTAAAATTTTAAAGATTATCCAAACAAATGGGTATTTGATCAAAGAATGCATATAAAAACCCACTCTGACAAACTGAAGACACAGAGTTCACTTTGGACATTATTTACACCCTGCTGAACAAAGTAAGAGCCAATGAACAATAATGGAATACCATCCACAAATATGATAGCAGAAAGTTAAAAATAACAATTATGGATGAAATCAACTGGAAACTTTGCTTTACACAGGGTTTACTTGTATTGCTGGCAAGGCTGGCTCACAGTCAGCAATTACTATTATTTTACTCAATTTTCGTTATTGTATTTGCTTCCTCCCAGCTATGCTATTGGAAAGAATGTTTTGGATTTTCTATTTCTATTGAAATGTGGGGTATCAGGGGACTTGTACGGTTGTATGATAATTGATGAAATGAATGGATTGACTTCTCTAATTTTAGTGTCTTCTTTCTTTATTTTTTTCAATCAACAGTAGATTTATAGAATCCACAACAGTCTTCGATGCATAGTTCCAGGAGGGACAATCATTCTTCACTGAGGGACACTGTGCATAGTGTGACCAATTCTGCTCTGTAGCTGGCAGACACTCAGTGTGCCTGTCTAAGGATCCCAGGACAGAGAAGATTAGTGTGACTCACTTTTTACACTGGTAACCCCCTGGTTGACACAATACATTGAATCACTTGCTTGGCTTACACACTGGAGAGGGAGTACTATAGCAGCCATGACCCACAAAATGCAGTCAGTGCACACTCCACACACTACCCAGGTGGATCATGCTATATCCAATAGGTACCTTATTATTGGTCACCACAAGCATATCTTGAAACTTGCAACTGATTCCTGACTGGTCAGCACCAGATATCTTGTAGCACTCTCCTTGGACCACTTCAGCAAGCTCACCTAGTTCTTGATTCCTAAATACTCCCAGCCTACTTAAGTATGGGAAATTTGTCTGTCCACATTGAGCAGCCACCAAGTGAGGACAATCACTGTTCTTCACATACTGGGGAACCTCCCTGGCTTCCTGCACAACTTGCCCAGAACTACCACTTCACCTCCAGCTTCCAGCCATCACAGTGGAAACTCATAATCCACACAAATACTCCCAAAGAGTACATAGTAGAACTCCATCTACTATTCCACATTAGGTCAGGTCAATCTATGTCCAACAGTTGATACCCAATTACCTGATTGACCAGTCACCAGACACCCTATATTACCTTCTCTCTACCACCCCCCACCCTTGACCAGTTACCTCAACCCTGTTACAGTTACCCTCTCCACCCCACCCCCTGCCCTAGACCTATTCCCTCTACCCTACCAGAATTGCCCTTTCCTCCCCACCCTCTGCCCTAGACCTTTTCCCTCAACCCTACTATAATCACCTCCTCTCCACTATAACCCTCTACCCTCCCATTCAGCCTCTGCAGTACCTTCTCAACAACATGATTACATTCAAAGCAATGGTAAATAGCAGCATTTGGTAAAGGCCTCTGGTGTCTGGGTTAACCCCAATGATCTGAATGACAAAAAAAAAGAGGCTTGAGGAGCAGGTGACATGAACATGCCAGCATGGAAAAAATTGGCTGAGGACCAGATGGTGGGAATGACTCACCACACATTTTTTCCATCAATCATTGAGTTGAATGAGCCATGACTGGAAGAGCACCAGCTCTAGGGAGGATGTCATTTCCATGCTCAGGATCCTACTCCTAACGACTGTGATGAATGACAGGTTTTATCAGAGAAAAATAAATATTTAAAAAAATATGACCAAAGTAACAATGTTTCTTATTGTTAGTTTTATTGCACTGAGGTATGTACTACCTAAACAGATGACAAGAAGACTATGCAAGGGAAACAGTTAATTACAATCTGGATACAGCATTATCAAATAATAAATATAGACTTTGGAAATTGACATAAAAGCTAAAAACCTTTATACGGAAAAAGAGATACGTGTTTGTATGTGTCCGACCTACAAGCCACAGCCATGAAAGTGGCCATTTAAGCGAGCCTAATGCCACATGTTGGCAGCAAACCATCCAGATCTAAGGTGTTAATATAAGCCAACACCTGGCATCTGGTACGGTGCTAAACTATCATCACATACAGATACCCATGGTCTTTAGGTTAGGCTAATAAACTAAAACAGTGAACTTGGCATAAAAGTACATGCCACCCCCAGCCACAGTTGGTTAACTGTTACTTGTAGATTTATATTTAAGAAATTAATGTTGATGTAAAGAGATAGAATCATGAAATATATCCATTGTTACACAGGAAAAAATAAGTTATCAATTACAATAACTGAATTTGAGGAAGAAATAATGATTGAGGTTGCTAATTCTGAATGTGCATGTAGAGACAAAATGTCAGCGATTTAGATTTTTGGTAATAGTTTAAATGTTTAAAGTTTAAATGTGTGAGAGTGTGCACATACATATGCTGTACTGAAAGATGTCATGAACTTTTTTCCAAACTTTCAGTTGTTGCTGCATGGTGCATGAAGTATATTGACACTAGTATATGATGTATACATTGTGATGATACATTAATTTTTATATGTATTTGATTTAAAATGTAAGGTAATATTGGTGGTATATTAATTTCCACAATTTGTAGGTTTGATTATTTCAGAATAAAAAAGAAATAGATATATATTTTATATAAAGTGCATAAATCAAAGTATTTTATTTAGGAAGAATTAATATGTGATGTTTTCTCAAATGGAAAGTGCAATTTCATGTGCACTTTTTAGGTTGTTTCCTCCTTTTCTTTATATCCATATACACAAATACAGGATTGAATGGCAGTGTTTGAATTAATGGGATCCCCTTCTTTAGCTCTGAATTTCAAGTACTAAATATTACTGGAGAACATTGTGCTATGCTTCAACTTTTGATTATAATACTACATTACTGTCTTTGTAGGGATTATGTTTTATGTTTTGTTCAGGTCATGTATATGAGTTTTGTGCATCAAAGAATTATTCTCCTCAGTATCATTGCACAGTAAAGTAAATTTTTCCAAGTGTCAGGTGTCTTGACATAGTGATAATATGGAGAGTTGCTGCTGGTCATTCCAAAATTTATTTAAATTTTCTTATAGCTCTGGAGATCAAGAAGCATTGCATTCAGCAATATTGCAGTTTTGTTATAGTACAGTGCAGTAACTATGCATTTCTTTGTTACATATAGTTGTGCTGATTTTTTAGTTTACAAAAGTTGATGTGTGTGTGTGTGTGGTTGTGTTTTAAGTATATTTTATCTGAGACTTTATTCAAGTATTTTTTACTTTAAAGACTTAAACCTTGTTAGGAGTTTTTTCTTTCTCTTTTTAAAGAAAAGTAATCTTTTGTATTAGTGATTCTCTGTGTGAATGAATATGTATTTGTGTATGTATGTGTTTGAAAAAACACATTTACTTACATATTTCTAGGAAATAAGAAATATAGGTTCAGCAACATTATTAAGGGTTGTACACAGTGATTTTTTAAAAATTTATGCTATTGATGTGTTTGATAAAGAAAAAACTTGATAGATAATTTTCATAATGCTAATACTAACAAAAATTGATAAATGTTGACTTTTTCAGCCTGGACTCAGGATGTCCCTGCCACCCAATTACCGGCAGGTGGCCATGATGGGGACCACCCCTGCTCCTGGACCCACTCGTAAGTTTACATGTTCTGGTTGGAAATGTTCCTCCTTAAGACTTAAGAAGTCTCCCTTAACAAGGAGAATTTAAGTTGCTAAAGAAATATTTATTAGTTCAAATGCTCTATGTATACATATCTATATATGTATATTTGGTCAGTAAGATTACAACTGATATGAGTTGTGATAGAGTTGATGTATATCAGAAGTACCTAGGTAGTTCACAAAGTAAGAGAGTTGATAGTTGCCTCACTCTGATAACAAATATAGTAATGGAAAACCCTGTACAGTGGTTTAAGATTTGTTTCTCTGTTGATGTTGATTCAAGAATCGAATAAGCAAGTTGTAAATCAAGACAGATGTTAACTATAAGAACTAGAGATGGAAAATCTTTGAGGATTAATGTTTTGGGAAGTTGTGGTATAGCTTCCAACAAATTTCCATAAGCCAGTTGATAAAGAGAGTTATATTAAGAACTGAACAAAATGTTAAAGAAAAAATTTACTATACATGTGTATTACTCAGATAATCATGCATTACCAGTATCACTAATGTGCATGCAATAATGCATTTCATAGCATAAATCCTTGCATCAATCATGTGCACTTGGAAGCTAATTATATTGTTCTAAAGAGTGCGCTTCATTGAAAGGTATTAGCTCTTCATCCTAATCACTTCTTAACCCATTACCACAAGGAATGGTTTGCACATGCCATGCCTAGTAATCATAAAATCATCGATATTAACACAGCCATTAAGAAAATATAGTATTTAGTCTTTTATTGTTTTATAAAATATCTCTGCATGTAGATTGTTCCATAAACGCTTAGCCACCAAAGAGTCAATTAGTAGACCACTTGACCTGATTTTGCCTTTCCTTGACTTTTAGAGATCTTAAAAATTTACATGATGTCGTCAATATCAATACTGTTATTTTTGACATTATTAATAGCTATTTAAGATAATAAAAAATGTTACCAAAAATGTTACCAAAAAGCAAGGAAAAGTGTAAACAGGGGAAATTGGAAGTGC
>NC_091550.1:37399910-37404910 GCF_042767895.1 Penaeus vannamei | reverse complement strand
TGTTCTGTGCCTCTGAGCAAAGAATGGGAACAATGCTGTAGATTTGTTCAGTATTTATTCATTTTTTCTTTTTATTTTTTTTTTTTTATTGTCAGTACTGCCTTGAGACTAGCCAGCTGATCAGCCTGTCTCTGTCTGGCTCTGGTCCTAGTTATCTGGTCTCTGGCCATTACCAAATACACCGTGCCCACCCCCGTTTGTATTGTGCCAGCGTAATCACCCTCCCCCATTTTCTCTCTCTCCCCCCAAGCCACCACGACCTCATCCTCCTCCACCTCTTCAGGGAACGGAGGCTCAGGGAGTTCGAAAGGTAACAGTGAAAATCCCACCATGACCACAGCTAGCCCACCACTTGGCCCCCTTATCCCCCTCAGAGCTTTCTTTTTTAACCTGAATGTTGGCCCATGACCGCCCCCACCCCCATCCCCCTGCTCCCAGTTGCCCACTCCCCTTTGTGCCCCTTACTGAATGTTGCAATCTTTACCACTCCCAATGGATGTTACAGACTGAAAGCCACTTGTGAATCATGCAAGTTTGATGAATTGATGAAAATTTGTTTCTGATTTGTTTTTGTTTTTTATTTTGTTTTTGGCCTTTCTTTTTTTTTCTTTCTTTCTTTTTTGTATTTATATTTATAATTATGATATACTCATGTTTCTGCCTTTTTGTGCTAGTTTGTTTCCAGTCATTACTTCTTCACCCCAAGTAAACATGCATAAAAGATCTTGGCAGTTGGTGGAATGTGCAAGCAAGAGGTGGTGACTGAATCTTCTATACTGGATTAGTGCTGGAGAGATAGGGTTGACTTGTTTACTTTAAAGAAGGGGAGAGAAATATTGATTAGAAGTAGTAGATGTTGGCAGTTGCTGTTTGCATGCTGTGCTTGGAGTATGCAGGGAAGCATGCATGCTTTTTCTGCATTCATTCCTTCTGACTATTCTGCACTGTTACATTTTTGGTGAAATTGCATTTATAGACATCAGAGTTTAAAATAACATAGCTCAATAGTGAATTAAAAAATACTTAAAGCTATTGCACTGTGTTTATCATATTATCATCATAATTGGATTTTTAATTGTTTTTATTAATTGAATTTTGTGGAGGGTAATCATTGTTCCTCCATTTCTCAGAATAGGGATGTTTGCACATCAAGGAACACACTATATCTGGCTCATTATTCCACAATTGAATGGGTGACTTTATATTGGAATGTAAGCATGCAGATGGCACTGCAAGCACTATCTTGCAAGAAGCAAAGACAGATAAAGAAGTGTTTTTCTTCTCTTGTTTTCTTCCTTTTTATGTTTCTTCATTATCTCCTCCTCCTCCTACTTCAACCCCTTTTTTCCTCCCCCTTTTGTAATTATTATTTGGAAAGCATCAAGTACTTTCTCATTTATCCCGATTGTATCCTAGTACTGGCAAGATGAATATAATATGCAAATGCAAGCAATTTCACGTGCATTAGTATTTGGAAAGCATCAAGTACTTTCTCATTTATCCCGATTGTATCCTAGTACTGGCAAGATGAATATGATATGCAAATGCAAGCAATTTCATGTGCATTAGCACAGGAATGTAAACATGTTAGCAGATGTGCCACCTTTTTTTCTTATTGTTATTTTCATTATTTTGTTATCATTATTATTGTTGTTATTTTTTCTTTTTTGTCATTATTTTTGTTTCTTTTGATTAGTTTTGACTATAATTGTTATTACTTTGAATATTATCTTTTAATATTGTTAATACAAATATTTTTAATTGGTTGTTTTTTCTTATATTTTGTTACTAGCATTTTTTCTTTACTAGACCATTTTTGTGTTACTTGTATCTACGTAACATAATTCAGAAATTGCTTTTAATATTCGAAGTTCATGTGCAACTCAGAAATGCAAATCAGTTACAAAAACATTACTTTGATGTGTTTGTAGATAATTCTCAAGAGTAGTCACAATTTTTATGATTTATTTTATTTGTTCATTTTTCTTGCAAGAAACAAGTTTCAACATCTTATCTATATTAAACCAATGCCAACGGGTGTAAAAGTTTGGTAAGTGGACATAATAATGGGATTGTTGGCATGCATCGGCAGTTTCCCGTTTGTGCCTGGCTAGTTCGGTAGTTTGCGAGCAACATTTGGCACCTAAAAGCTCTGTATTTTTCTATAATTCATAAAAGTATTATACGTTTGTAGGTGTACCTTCATTATAGGTTCTATTGCCCAAAATCTTTACCAGATAGATGAAGCCGTTACTATTGGAGAAAAACAAACTCGTTCCAACGAGCCAGTGGCACGGGACTGGACATGATGCCATCTGTTTTTCGGTCCACATCAGCCATGGCATGTACGTACATGCCACCCGTCGGCTAGTGGTTAAAAGAAGTACCATCATTCAGTGTTGCTTTTGCTTGCTGTTTACCTTGGCTGTGCTCTGCCTTAATATCTAAAGTCTTTTAACCAAAATAGAGGACAACTTTTGTTCTAGATTGTTATTGTGTAATTGATGTATTGCTGTTCTGTGACTTTCACTATTTCTCATTCTCATTTCTCTTCACTTCTCACAATTATTCTTGTTATTTCTTATTATCTCTTAGAAAAATGTTTCACATTTCTGAGGTCATACTTAGTTTTTGTATATTGTTAAGTTATCTGATGTTTTTGTGTACTGAGAAACCTACAGTCTTTTATTTTCTTTTAATTGTTCTCTTGCAGGTTTAGAGGATTTTGCTTTTTTAAATAAATGAAAGCAGAAAAGTATTAGCAGTCATTATACCCATTCCTTATAGGTATCGTTTGATATGGAAGGAGAAGGGGTGTAGGAGAAAAAAAAAACTTGAAGATTGCAATTTTTTCAGTTCTTGTTTATTTATGTTTTTAGTCGTTTTGAAAGGCCCACCACGTGTTTGTCATTATTTTCTGCTTGTTTGCTTCTCCCCTACGGGCCGCCCTGCAGACCGACTGGCGCGCACCCCTAGCACCCCCTCCTCCTCCAAAGGAGTGGGTGAGGCCAACGTTCCCAGCCCCTTCACGACCCCACACCATGGCAACCCAGCCTTTAACCCGCAGAAGATGGGGACTGGGAAGGGGGTGAGTAAGGTACTTATAAGAGATCGGTGCGTCATTAGTTCTGTGAAATATGTGTTAATAAACAAATGAAAAAGAAGAAAAGAAAAAGTGTGATATTTTCATGATAATACTGCTGCTGATATTATTTATTGCATGTTTTTGCATTTTTGGTTTTGATTATCATAGCAGATGTTGATGAGAACAAGTTCATTGATGTTGTTGGTAAAGCTTATCCCACCATCCATTTGATTAAATTTGATTAGCCAGTAAGATTGTAAGACGCAACCGGTAACTACTTTTAAGTATATTAAGTAATTAAAAGACTTAATTCTACCCCTTCCTCCACATTTTTCCTCAAGTAGAATTCTTTAAAGATATCGCAGATAAGATGCTGAAAAGCATCAAGTATTCTGCATACTATATCTTCTTTGATAAGTTACTGTTAAGGACATTAAGTCATTGCTTGATTTGTATTCCCACTTTCCTCCAATTTCTTTTTGCAATATTATTAGCCTACCTTCCATTTTAAGTAAATCCTAATAGAAATGAATTATATTGGTAATAATCGTATACAACTGACTTCAATAACCAGTTCGCATGTAGAAATGAAGATCAGTAATCACTGTTTCAGCTCCCTGTATTTTCTTCCTTTCTTGTCCCAAATGTATTTGTTCTTAATCACCTATCTGTGAGTGAGAAAGAGACAGTTCTGTTGTAGTCAGAGCTTACAGAACCCAACCTTTGTGGATTCCAGCACAGCGGAGAGGGAAGGATCCCAAAACCTCCCAAGGCCCCAGACAAGCCACTCATGCCTTACATGCGGTACTCACGGAAGGTAAGTTTTGAAATAATGGCTTTTTTCACTTTTCTTTTTTCTTTTCCTTTTTCTCCTTGCTCTTTTTTCTCCTTTACTGTCTTTTTCCTTTGATTCCTCTTTTTTGTTACTATCTTTCTTCCTCTTCTTCCCCACCTAGTGCCACCAGGAAAATGTGATGTTCATTCTAGTTCGCAAGATTTCTCCACAAGTGCTCAGTCACCAAGGAAACAACAAGATCTTGTGATCTCACCTTATTTCCCTTTTCCTTGGGTTTTCAGGAAAAAGGCAATTTTTACTAATGCTATCAATATTGATTTTGTCGTTATTATTATAGACATTATAATGATGAAATAAAAATTAAAAGAAATATTTCTGAAAATATAGGAAAAGGTTAAATAGGTGATATATGTCTTACTAGTAATTAACTCCTTGGTGACTAAAGACCCTATCACACTAGCTCTTTTTTCGTCAATTTTTTTGTTTCTGTCTGAATTTGAGGCTTTCTCCAAGTATCATTTGCAATCGGAACACCTCCCAGAGGAAGACAGTTACGACTGTTTCCGTCTGACGAATTTTCTTTTTGATCTTGTGCTACAGAGGATCTTTACAGCTAGAATATTTTTTTTATTGATAAATTAGGTAGAATCAGTGAATGAAAACATGAGCTCATATTTTAGAACATTTGTATCTACAAGATACATAATAATATTTCTTTAAAACAATATTATATGTATATGAAAGTGTGTGTGTGATTCCTTGGACCTCACTCCGATAGCGCCATGTTTGTTTATATGGCAATGTTTTCTGCCTAAGTAGTGTGATAGGGTCAGTTCATTACCAAACAAAAAGTTCATATAGAAATGCAAAAATTGATGGTAAAAGTGCTAGCATGGTAGGGCCTCAAGTACTCATAGAACCATCTTTGTGTAGAGACAATTAAGAAACTAAACTGAGTGGGCATGACATGTATGAACATGCCAACCCAGGCAGCATTGGGTCAATTTTTTAAATGTCATGCAATCTAAAGATAGATAAGATCACATTTTACAAGTACAGGCATACATACAGTCAACTGAAAAAAGCACATTACATTGATTTGCTCCAATGTTTTATGAA